>NW_007579801.1:0-11653 GCF_000690725.1 Stegastes partitus
TCTGCAGCAATGAGCTCACAAGCGTTCAAATTCACACGTCGGACACAATTGTGGTGAAATGTCCAAATGATAAATATCTGGAATATCTGCAAATGAAGTATAAGTGCTGCCATTAAAAACACATTAGCAACACAAGCGTTTCACTGTAGGTATCACAAAGTGGCAGTGAACTCTGGGAACTGGCAGATAATGATAATAAATGTGACTGTCGCACAGTGTGGGAAAGGTTTCCCCGATAAAATTAGGGCGACAATGCAGAGTTTAAACGTTAGAACTGCTCAGAAATATAAAAAATAGTTTAAATAATGTTCACTTGCAACACAAGAACGTAAATGCATTTTATAGTTTAGTGGTGATTCCCATTTAAGAACAATCCCTTTTACTAAGGAAAGCAGTTCACATGCAGCATCATCACTTTAGATATATTTACCCTGAACACATGTCTGAGGTTTTACTCAAACCTGCTGCAGACTTGGTTGAACTTAAACCTTAGCTCAACTAAAACCTAAGTTGAGAGAAGTTTTTAAGGCAGCACTATAATAACATCAAACTAATTTAGGTGCCTCAACTCACCATAGATGCCAAGAACAAGGTTACTGATTCATCGGATGTTAATTAACATCACAAGTAAAATGCCGGTAAGGACATCGCATCAGTTTGCCAGAAATGAGTCATAAAAAATAAATCATGCCCTCGATGTAGAAAGTATTTAAACCCCTTCACTTTTTCTCCACTATTGTGTCGTAGTTTGAGTTTGAAATGAAGAAAAACTTCCCATCAATCTGCAATCAGTGAAAGCATGTTTTCAGAAACGCTTGCCCTTTTATTAAAAATCAAAAACCAAAATTGCTCATTTAGAAAAGTATTCAGGTCATGTACTGTGACTCTGGTATTTCCCGTTTGCCTTGAATATCCTTGAGATGTCTGTAGAAGCTGATAGAAGCCCACCTGTGAAGTGATCGGACGCAGTTCAGAAATGTGTTTATATGAGGTTCTACAGTTCACATCACGCCTGGAAAAGAAACAAACCAAGAAGTCCAACGAACTCTGCTCAGCTTCACGATAAAACTCTTGAGGCACTGATCATTGCAAAGGTATCAAATCTGAGCCCAGTTTCCTCAATATTTGTGAAACTGAAGACATTTGGAACCACCAGGACTCCTCCTAGAGTTGGACTTGTGGCTAAATTGGGTAACGGGACAAGATCTGGGAGGCGACTCAAGAACAAACCTCAGCAGCACTCCATAAATCTGGCATTAACGAAAGAGCAGCAAGATGGAAGCTACTCCACAGTCTGCTTGGTGTTTGTCAAAATGCAGTAAAAGGACTTTATTTGGGCAGAACTCCAGGCCCTGATCATCTAATACCATCACTACAGTCAAACACAGCGGTGGCATCATCATGCTTCTCAGCAGCAGGGACAGAGGAACTGGTCAGAATCCAAAGGAGAATAAATGCAGTCAGATGTAGAGAGGTCCGTGCTCCAGAGCGAACACGACCCGAGACTTGAGTCCACGATTCACCTTTCAGCACAACAAGACACCTCTGGAGCAGCAAGTAGTTCACACATGCTTCCCTTACAGTCTGACACAGCTCGACAGGATCAGCCTGGAAAAATGGGATAAACTTCCCAAATTCAGTGGAGACCAGAAGACGGACGGAAGGTACAACTGCTGCCAAACGGGCTTCTGCTAAACTAAGGGTCTGGATGCTTTTGTAAATAAGAGATTTCAGGTCTTTATGTGCAAAAAGCAAACTTGACACAGCATGTAGCTGAATGTTAGCGAGCGATGAGCGTCATGTCACAATGATCTACGTGGGAAGAGCGTTCCTAATGGGATCCATTGATGGAACTAAACTCGTTATCCGTGCCGAATGGAGTCATCAGTTCTTGTATCGATAACAATCGTGTTTAGACACACAGCTTCACTCGTGGTGGAATCATTTGGTCTAACGTGACCAACAGAGGAATCATGTGTAACAACAGCATACGTGAACAGCGATGATTCCTCCGTCTCGGTGGATGCTGGTTAACCTTCTCTGAATGTTTACTGCACCGTGTTGAGGTTTCCTGACCCACCAGGTTCAGGTCAACAAACAAGACTCAGCAGACACTCGTTTGAAGACAGCAACGTACAGATGTTGGCCAGGGGTGAAAGAAGCCATCTATGTCAAACTGGAAAGAGCATCCCTCAACAGAGGTGGAGGTCTGAGGCATCATCTCTCACCTGTTAACAACTCAGTCCTAAGATCTCTTCCCAGGAAGATGAAACCACATCCACACCTAGCCACAGAGACCCTAACGAACCCCATTGTGGCAGACGGAGCGCTAACGACTCGCATAATGAGGGGGAGGAGCAACAAACCCCCAACTGAAACTCAGGTGTTAATGGCTCCTTAAGGATAGAAGTATGTGGAACTCCCAACTAGTCAGAACTGATGAAGCCTCTTGGATGAGAGGTGGAACATCTTCAAGGAACTCAAGCAAGTCCGGTTCTTACGATTAACCATGACCTGGATGACTGAGAATCTTCACAGACAAGCAGCTGCATATGAAGTTCTGGTTTATCTGGACTCTTCCTAAACTGCAGGCGTTCTCGTCAGACACACAGGAAGTTCCAGTAAGAACAGCCATTGTTATATATTGGAATGATCCAACATGTCGCCACGTAAACAAAGAAAGACTAATTCACAACGTATTCAAGAAAAGTTATTTATTGCAAAAACTATACAGTGTAAGCGCTCCAGTGTGGCTCCTTGCAGTACATGAACTTATACAACGTCTAAAAAGAAAAAAATCAAGCAGTTTTTACAGGAGCACAGCGCGCCAGGATCTCCCCGATGTACGTGTTGTTTTTGGCCACCAGCTCCTGCTTCATCCTCCGGAGCTCCACCTTCACCTCCTCCTCGGTCATGGTGGCAACAGGAAGCGACTTTACCTTCTGCAGGAAGTCCTGGATCAGGTTTTCTCCCACCTGAAAGAGAGGTTGGGGTCTTTTAGAAAACATTTAATTTTTAATCACAAAAGGCATCGTAGCCAATCAGCACATTCTTCTTGACAAACTCGTACATGAGGCTCCGTACAGCTGAGTCGCACGGAGCCTCAAGGACTCTCTTCTTTACAAATTCTATTCATTTCCAACCCAGCAGACACATCCCTCGTGGATATTTGTCAGACTCTTTGCAGCTCTCTCTGGAGCCACAAAAGTCTACATGCAACTCGTTTTTCACACAGGCTCATTAGGGCCTGTAAATTTGTCTTTGATGTGTACAATTAGCGCAGATCTCCCTCTGAAGCCTATTAAACTGGTATTTCGGTCACTCGGAGGCGGCGGGCTCAAGCTGTGAGCTGACACACTCATCTTGTAAGCTGCTACATTAAATGTGTTAGCAAATGTTTCAATTACACGAGTGGCGAATACGGAGCAGCGCTAGCGTTCACACTCCTTTAAATCGCCTTTAACGCCGTCTGCATGTGAATGTGGAGGATCTGTCGGCAAGGAAAGGGCTCCAGAGGAACTTTATTCGCTTGTAGCACTGGTGGGAACAAGTGTGTCACTCCAGCACATGATTTGGTCTCTTTTCTTGGATACAACGCGGTATTAATCGATGGTACATGCTAATGGACAGACGTCTTAATTTGTATTGATTCAAGATTGATATTTGCTCCACAGTTTAATCTGAAAACACATTTTATCATCAGTCTTTTCCTAAATGTTGCCCGTATGACTGTACGAGTTACAGATGTTCAGTATTACATTTTAAATCTCAATACCGCCGTCAAGTTTGTTCATTTAATTGTAAGAGGCCAAAACCATGATGGTGATTAACATGCATGTGATTCTGCAGCCCTGGTCCAGCGTTAGCCATTGTGACTGAACGTTTTCTGCTTCACTGGTTCAGTCGGTATCTCCTCGCCTCCACCTTTACCATAAGAAGCCTTCTCCTCTCTCTCCTCACTTTGTTTTTGAAAATAATCAACCTGTCTGTAAAGATTCTCAGTCCTCCAGGTCATAGTTATTCTTGGAGGTTCATCGTAACTTGAAGTGAGTTTCTTAAAGACGGTGGAGGTCTGAGGCATCATCTCTCACCTGTTCACACTTCAGTCCTAAGATCTCTCCCCAGAAAGATAAAAACCACATCCACACCTAGCCACAAAGACCCTAACAAACCCCAGTGTGTCAGGTGGAGCACTAACGACTCGCATAACGAGGGGGAGGAGCAACAAACCCCCAATTGAAACTCAGGTGTTAATGTCTCCTTCAGGATATCAGTACCTGGAACTCCCAACTAGTCAGTCAGAACTGATGAAGCCTCTTGGATGAGAGGTGGAACGTCTTCAAGGAACTCAAGCAAGTCCAGCTGCTACGATTAAACTACGAGAAAAATAATCAACTAAAAATCGTTTCATCTTCTGCTAAATGGAGCTCTGAGGTCTGGACAGGCTGACTGAACCAGCAAAGACCAAAATGTAATCGTTTCACCGCTACGGCTGCTCGTCTCGGCCAGAGGGGCTCCAAAACAGCCAAATGATCGTCACACACTCCAACAAATGCCACCACGTGAAACTTCAACTTGCAAAAAAGTAGTTGAAAACATCTGGATCTGTGCAAAGAGCAAAGGGCGACTTCGGTACCAGAGGTTATCTAGTTTCCATTTTGGAAAGTGGTGATGGCAGATAAACGGTCAATGTGGAGAGCTAAGGAGGCAAAAGACGCCTATCATCTGATTTACTATTTAACTAGGATATCTGTGGATATCTGTGATAGAGCTTCGTGACTAGTTATCAGGCAACAGGTTCTCAGATCGGGTAAAACAATTAGTCTTAGCCCAGATATCCGCTGGCTGAACCGGGAGCCTGAAAACATTTGTTGTTGACCTTAAATCATGAGACAGCAGCTGACAGATGATGCAGAACTAGAGGAGTGATGTTTTTAAAATCTCTTTCAGTGGAAGCAGCTGAACGCGGCGTCTGGAAACAGGATTTATGCGAGTTGTAAGACTTAAACCAACAAAATTAGCCAAAAGATCAAAAGATTGTGTTCAGCTAAAGGGGAACACACAACGTCCGGATCGATAAAGTTGTTCTGGCAGTGAATCTCCTCCTTTAAATCATAGTTAACTGCTGTTGGTCTTTCTATCAAAATGAATCTAAAGATACTCTTTTTCAGTCAGTAAACACATTAAAAACATCCCCAGAAGCTGCTGGAGATGAAAACAGATCAGTGTCTGTTAGCGATCAGTGGGCTACAGCTTGAGCTCTGGTTTTTTTGTGTAATGACGAATTCACTAAAGCTGCACAGAGTTGCTATTAGCAGTTCCTGTTTGCAGTGAACCTGTAGACGTATGGGCACGAATCACTGGATTAGTGGGACACTGAAGAAAACTCAAAACTGTGATGATTCTCAGGCGAGTTGTGAGAAGCTCAGTTTTTCTATGATTTCTAGCTTTACTGACACCAGAGGTAAGGATGAAGTCATCTGCATCGTGTTCAGATCTGACAGTAGCTTGAATCAGGACATTTGTTGCTAAATGCATCGATGAACATCTGTTTACATCTGCATCATAATCTGTAAACACTTCTACACATGCCACCGTCTCTAACTTCCTGCTCAGCCCGTCCAATCCGCAGACAGGATATAATGCACAGCTCCCCCGTATCTAGGTCACGACAACAGCGGAAAATCGAACCCTACTTGTTTGTCTGTCCTGCGTCGTTTGGCCTCGGGCTCTTCCTCCTGCTCCGGCTTCTCCCCTGCAGGTTCCTGGAACTCCTCCAGCTCCTCCGCCTTCTCCTTCGCCACGGCCAGCACCGACGGCGGGAAGCAGGCCAGCTCGGCGACGTGGATCCCAAAACTCTGGTCGCAGACACCTGAAGACGCAAGTTCAGGTCAGGTTGGAGGCTGAAGCGAACAATGAAGTTTGAGCTTTAAGAACGTTAAAGAGCGGCTGCACAGTGTGAGCAAAAAGTCCAAATGGTGCTGAAACCGATCTGATCTCCTGTCAGGGTCCACTAGCTGCTGGTTCTGGGGAGCTGAGTGAGTTTTGTTCATAAAGTACTACAAAGACAAAAAGAAAATACATGATTGTTCTGCTTAACTATTCAAAAACGTGAACCCTAAAGCAATAATTCAGCATTTTAGGGACTAAATGAAAACATTTGATCTTATTTATGATCAAACTATTTCTCCTGTTGTGGCTTTTGTCTTCATCTTTAGGTTACCAGGCAACCAGGACAGCAAAAGTCCACAAACTGGTCAATCTGTACAAACATATAACTTTAAAAAGTCTCTTTTTAGCATTCATGCTAACCAATGGGAACCATCAGGAGGCTGTAACTTCATATGTCAAAGACAGACATGAGGGTGGTGGTTTTTTCATTCAACAGCTCATTAAACTGAGGATCGGTGGCCTTTTATTCTCTTTCTTTTTGCTAAACTGAAGCTCCAGAGGTCAGACAGAACAAACCTTATTGATACAGTATAAAAAAGAATCAGATTAAATTATTAATTTTAAAAGCAATCTGTGTGTTATTCATTAAAACATTAAGAGTCGTAAACCTCAACTCCTCCTGCTTCACATTTGCTGTTTGCAGTGAGTAGAAACACTCCAGAGAGCGAACTGAACAAATTTAACAGTTTGTTTACATCCATCAGCTGGGAAAAGTAGAAAACGAATCTAAACTTCTCATCAGCCTCGTTCGAACCCTGACCTGGTTTGACTCGGTACAGCATGGTGAGGGTGTCGTGCGTCGTCAGCGCCGTGACGTGCAGGTTGTGGACGGACGGCTGCTGCGCCGCCAGCGCCGTCAGCTCGTGGAAGTGAGTGGCGAAGAGGCAGAAGCAGCTGATTTTGGAGGCGATGTGCTCGCTGATGGCCCAGGCCAGGCCGAAGCCGTCGTACGTGGACGTGCCTCTGCCGAGCTCGTCGATGATGATGAGGGAGTTCTCCGTGGCCGAGCTGTACGGACGGCAGGGGTGATGACAAAGACGAGACTTTATTAATCCAGAAGGAATTTTTTGTGCCAGATGTTGCTCAGAAAATTAAATGTAGTGCCTGATAGAAAAGCAGTAAGATGTGAAATAGAGGCTTAAGAAGTACTAGTGCCTCTTAAACAATTAGAATATTATGAAAAAGCTTTCACATATTTATATTTATCACATGTAAAGTGAAATATTTCAAGTCTTTCCATTTTAATTTGATGATTTTGTCTTATAGCTCATGAAAATGTGAAAATCCAGCCTCTTAAATCATGAGAATATTTCCTGAGATCGATCCAAAAAACAGGATTTACAACACAGCAATGTCCAACTTCTCAAAAGTCTGGTCATTCTTACACCTCATACTTTGTTTTTCTGTTGGGTTCAGGTCAGGCTGGCTGAATAAAATCTCTTTGTAGACCAACACCAGCAGAATTACACCGTATTTATGCTGTCTGAATAGTAATTTACTCAAACTGGGAATGAAATATTCGATTATTTTGAAATATGTTGAACATTTCTTGAGCTGTGGGCCACAATTATCTGAATTAAAATAGAAAATACTCGAAACATTTTACTTTATATGTCATGAATGTAGAATAGATTTAACTTTCTTAGATGGAAAATGGCTTGAGATGCTCTAGCAAACAGTAAAACAATATTTCACATGCTAATAAAAGGGTTAGTGTATCATCTATTCCAGTGACGCTGTAAACAAGGCAGCGCGTCTGTCCTTACCGCAGAATGGCAGCGGTCTCCAGCATCTCGGACATAAAGGTGGACACTCCTTTCACCTGGCTGTCTCCCGCCCCCACTCTGGCCAGGATGCTGTCAATCACGCTAAGCTCCGCCTTCTCGCACGGCACGAAGCAGCCGATCTGAGCCATCAGAGCGATCACGCCCACCTGCCGGATAAACGTCGACTTGCCGCCCATGTTCGGTCCTGCAGGCAAACACGGGGGATTAACCGTAAACGTATGACGGCGCCTACAGTTTACTGCAACGTCAGGGCTTATTATCGCTGTTGGACATCATTTTATTATTATTATTTCCTCGTGTTGTTGCCCGTAGAAACCAATTAGAACCATCAGCTGGACGAGAAACTATAAATCCCTGTTGTGTATTTCTTGTTTGTGTTTCCAGCTCATCTCAGGAAGTGTGAATTCTCAAAAGGAAAGAAAAGACGATGAAACAACCGTCAAATAAAAGCGTACTCTCTAATCACCGCAGCTGTAATCAATATATTTTAATGACGGAGTAAGAACGGACGTTATCGGAGAGATAAAACGCTGCAGCTTTATGGAGCCTTTAGTGAGTTTCAGCAGCTGTTTATCTCTTCAGCCCACGACTTGAACAGCTTTAATGGAAGCAGTATTCTACTCTAAAAACCCAAAGTACACAACTTCCTCATCAGAAAACAGCAGATACACGCAGACAGCAAGTAACTGGTGAACAAACTGGAGCTCCAGAGACAAACAACAAACCAGCAAGAGAGTGAATATTGGACCTACATAAGTGTGAAGCTGAACCGTGAGTCCAAATGAATGGCTGCTGAACGTAAATAAGCAGAAAATATCGACACTAGCAGCATCCAGCAATTCATTCATCTGTGGGGAGATGGTGGGACAGTGTGCGAGGGGCGTCGGATCGAGTTCTGTTCTGCTAACACGTGTGGGAAACCAGCCGACCCGGAACACATCCTGTCATCGAGTGAGCAAGTTTAACTGAGAGGAGATTTAGCTGGTGGCTTTATGAGGCGAGGAGGCTGGACACGAAGGGATCCCGACTCCGGCAAACGGCTGGGACATGAGAGTCAGAAGGCAGCTCAAGTTTCCAGAAGAAAACGCCGGCACCAGCCTCTACCCTGACATTCTGCTCAAGAGCACATATTACTCAGGAAGCTCACGTTTCAAGCTCAGAAGGAGGATTTGGAAATGAAAATTTTGTAGAAATCGGCTCGTGCTGCAGGTCACCAATAAATGAGAGTCTCAGACTAAAACTGGTCAATGCAAACATTTGTGACTCCTGCAGAGTTAAACCAGTACAATACATATATACCAGAAGCAGATCAGTGTGTCTGATGCTGGAGAAAGGTTAAAGCATTTGGAGAAGAAGTCAGAGTTACTCGCAGGATGATCACTTCAAAAGAAGCTGCACTCGACTCCGAGTTAAATGAGATCATTTAGAACAAAATGAACATGAATTTTGAGAAATCTCAGCTTTTCTAAAAGCCAAGAACTTAATAGCTTCATTCTGGGGAAAGAAAACTAAAATTAGACGAACTATGAGACACTGGATAAGGAAAATGTCAAATCTTCGACTAGAAAGAAAAGTTATATATCGAAAAATAAATCAAGGTTAGGGACCCTTTATGAATTAGATCTGGATTCAACAGAGACGCATCCTGAAGAATAACAGTTTATAGTAAATATAGACTTAGTTGTACAGATTACTGTCCAATAAGTTAACAGGTCATTGCTTATTTCTGTATTATTCTCTTATTTCTTTTTCTTAAATCTATTTTTTTGCTGCTATGAATGTATAACCTGGTACAGACACAAAGTGTTTTACAGCTACACAAGACCAAACAAGTAAAAGGCTGTCAAGTGATTGTTTTAAGGAGGCGAGAGCCCTCAGATGATGGAGGGGCAACAGAGAGGATCGATTTCATGCCGACTGTCTCACATGATGATGTGAGGCGACGTGTTTGAAGAGGTACCGTAGTCTGACCGGCTGTGACGTCTGTGTTTGAGCACAGATCAGCAAACACGGACATTTAATTCCAAATTACATAATTAGATAGTAATAATTGGAAAGTAACCGCCTCCAGAGCAGAGAAAGGCTGAATGTGATCATTAGCAATAGTAGTTAAGGCCCAAACTGGAAAAATCAAGACCAAAGTCACAACAAATCTTTTGACTTTTGAAGCTTCAACAATGACTTCATGATCCAACAGAGCAGCGTTTATTTAAGTTTCTCATATTCAGCTTCCTTTAAGCTTTGATGTTTTTTTTTACTTCACATCAGAAGTGTGTCGTCTGTCTTCACCTGTGATGATGTAGAAGTCCTTCTCGCCCTGGACGAAGGTGATGTCGTTGGGTATGAAGGCGGTGTCCGCGTCCGTCTCCATGCAGGGGTGTCTGGCCTGCAGCAGCTCCATGCGCCTGCAGCCGTCGGCCACGAGGCGAGGCCGGACGAACGGCACCGGGGCGGAGACGGACGCCACGGCGAAGCTCGCCACGGCGTCCAGCTGGGCGATGACGTCGCTCAGCGTCTGCAGCGGATCCACGTAACCTGGTGAAGAGTTCAGAACCACAGACATGAGACTGCAGCATGAGCAGAATGATGTGTACTTGATAACAGAATGCCATCAGCAGACAGGAGTTTGATGACCTTTGCAGAAAAATGTGAATGAAATCAATTTCTAAAGGCTGCACAAAGCAAATTAGGAGCACTTTACATGTAAGCCATCATTTCACGGATGTTTTATCTCCTGGTCAGATCCAAATGCCGTGCGGATGAGGCTCAGCATGTGATGAGAGCGCTCACCTGAGGCGATGCTGATGATCTCTTTGACGATGGCGTTCTGCGCCTCCTCGTACTCCTCGCGGCTCTTGGTGTACTCCTCGTTCAGGGAGCTCAGCTTACTGCACACATGGACAAAGTCACGTTTAGGCGTGAGGAGAGGAGCAGCGTTGATCCGACGTTGGCGTTAAAACGTGCAGCGCAGAGCCACTGACCTGTTGGTGAAACGCACGCCGTTCTTCTGGACGTCCAGCGTGGTGAACTTCTTGTTATTCCTCAGACTCTTCTCCTCCTTGCACGTGACTCTCAGGTAAAAGCCCAGCACGGCGTTGGACTCCAGCTTTATCGTCTTGCCGGCATCCAGACCTGGAAGCACGAAAGTTACAGCGATGAGTTCAAACTGACATCCAAACAACTTTCAAGTATAAAAATCAAATATGTAGCGAGTCTCTGTGTGGAGAAGCCAGACGGCTGCAGACTAGCACGCCTCGGGATGCCTGTATGGAAGCCACAGGTAGAGCGATGGAGGGCAAAGGGGATCAAGAGATGACAGACTGTTCATGAGCCGGGGAGGGAGCACACTTGGGGTTGTTCTTACTATGTGCATTTACATCTAATGCATTTCGGTACAACTACCAAGCATCCTGTCAAACTATTTTCTTATTGCTGCTTCCTCTGATGGTGCAAAAATCCCCTGAAAAAAGCCCCTGAAGAAGTAAAGCTGGCAAGGATGGAGAAGTCTGTGTTACTAAGCATTGAGGAAAATGTAGGATTGTTTTCTTCCTTAAGGAGCCGATTTAGAGTCTGTATCTGGTGGTTTTATTGTGTGTTGCTAATCGCTCAGGCCAAAGGGTTTCATTCTGATTTTAAATTCTCGGTTGATCCTGCTTGGAGAAGAAGAAATAAACTATAAAACAGCATTTAGTCTGACATTCAAAGAAAGAATTGCAGTCAGAGGGTCAGAGTTTAACCCACAACAATCATCAAACTGTATTTTAGCACGTGATGACTGCAGCATATCATTGATTTACTGTGACACTAAAAATAGTATAAATATCACCAGATACATCAGCAGTCACTGCTTTAAAATAGACAATAACACTTATTTACAAGCTAGAGGCATCTATATTATCGTATTATGAGATGGA
>NW_007579801.1:11945-14061 GCF_000690725.1 Stegastes partitus
GGAATCACCTAGTTCTCTGGCTGCACTACTCAGCACCGCCTGCATGCTCTTCTCCAGAGCATCCATCTTTTCTCTCAGCTCGCTCAGCACCGGATCAAACGACGCCTTCACCAGGAACTCGTGGTGGTCGATCTACAAAGAGCACAAGTTAAAAAAACAAACAAACACGTAGAACTGACAACACAAATGACAAATATTCTGACATTTTAAACACAAATGCAAAAAGAAGAGACCTGGTTCATGTCCAGTGTGGTTTCAATCATCTCCTGGTACTTGGTGAAGTCGTTCTGAAGATCCGTGAGCGGGGAGAGGAACGATGCCTGGAGCAGAACCTGGTAGCTACCTGCAAGGAAAACACACAGCATCAAAGGTGCAGCCTGGTGGTGGGATTTCTACACATCGAGGTTCCTGAAGCCCACTGAAAAAACGACTGGACAGCACATATATCTGAACAGCAAACTGCCCACGTTTATAATGTTACAGCTGCAGCTTCAATAGACACATCCAGCATATTAATAAAACACAGAGAGAGAAAGATTACAGGCACAGTTTGTGAACAATATCAAGCATCAGGTGTCAAATCTGAAGCAGCACAATATCCAGTGTTGGGCTTCAGCTAACGAACTCAGTGTCAATTATTTTCTAAACAAATTGATTCGTTGTTTGGTCTGTAAAATGTCAGCAAACTGTGGAAACGGTCAGTCACAAAGCCCAACATGATGCCCTGCAATGCTTCGTGTTAGTGGTGCACGATATTTAAATGTCTGGCCGATACCAATACTAAGACTTCTGGTATCACCGATAACCGATATGACCGATGTCGATATTCAATTTTTGTTAAAAATGAGTATAAGTAAGCACTGTGAGAAACTGTTCAAAAGAAGTCCAGATTAAACCACAGAGTCTTCCTTATTACAAAGTTAACATATTTTAACATATTGAACGTTCAAGTTTAGGTACATTTAAGTAAAACATCTGTGAAATAGCAGCAACATCAAACGTAGAGACAAAGGCGCTGATGTTAGACAATCATCGGCTAAATTTGTTCATCGGACCGATAACGATACATCGGAAAAAAACACTAATATCAGCCGATAACGATGTCGTGCATCCCTCCCTTGTTTTGTCCACAAACCAAATGTATCAGGTTAATCGTCATAGAGAAGTAAAGAACAAGAAAATACAGAACGTTAAGAAACTGGAATTTCTTTTCTCTAAAAAGAAAAAAAAAAAAAAATACTTAGACCCATTAATCCGTTATCAAAATAGTTGTTGATTATTTGTTATTACTTGTCAGCTTGTCATTGCAGCTCAATCCAGCATTTTTACAGTCTGAAGGCCAAACAAGGAGCCGTTCACCACTACACAAGTGTTCATAACAAACCAGCAGGCCACGCTGCATCAGCTACAGGTCGGAGCGTACCCGAGTATCTCTCCAGAGCCATGACCAGGGCCGGGATCTGGCTCACCGCCTGGTAGACACGGTAGCAGTCCTGCAGCGTCGCACTGTGTCGGTGGAACTTCTTGGCCAGGCGGTGAAGGTCCGGAAACCGGCGCAGCAAATCCTCCTGACAGGTCTGCCTCAGCTCGGAGTCGCACACGAAGCTCTCCACCAGGTCCAGCCTGTTCACACACACACAGAAAGATCTTATAAGTGGTCTGAGCACAAGAAAAGAAGATTGTATGGCTGTTTATCCAATAGGTGTGAAGGGATTTCACTTTAATGTGATTAAACAACCCAAAACAAAACAAAACACTGTTATTTAAAGAACCAGGTAGAAAATAGTCCTAATCAAGTTTCCTGACCCTTTAATTCAGATCCCTTTACTTCTATATTGTCTGAATATGGCTCAGACATATCGAAACTGGAAATTACTTCATCTGAAATCAAATTCAAAACCTTCTTGATCCAACTACTGAACCGAGGGACCCTTAGAGTTTATCATCACTTTACTCATCTTACTGGAACCTTCCATGCTTCCTGTCTGTCCCCATCGTTATATTACCTCTCCTCTATTTTGGTTTTGTCCATGAGCGGCTGTTTGATCCACTGGTTGACCAGCCGCTGGCCCTGCGGCGTCCGGCACTTGTTCAGCAGCCCGGCCAGCGAGTGAGC
>NW_007579801.1:15038-39309 GCF_000690725.1 Stegastes partitus
AATCTAAAAACCCAAACAAACAAACCACCTGAATGGCTCAGAGTTGGGACATTTTTTCTGTGATTTATCTAAATTTACTTAACGAGGAGGTAATGTGGTCACGGTGACTGACCTGGAATAGGTTCAGAGCCCTGACGGCAGCGTTGTCCAGCCTCATGTACTGACCCAGGTCCAGAGTGGTCAGACTGAAGGAGTTGAAGTTGGACTCGTCAGAAAGCAGCTCGAGGAAACGCACCACTGCAGCCAAACAGGACATCGCCACCTGGGAATGAGAACACACACAGAGACTCTGGTGGAATGTTTCAAACGTTCAACCGTTATTCTAACATGGTTGATGCTTATTTAGGCTGCTTTTGGCTCATTTCATCATGTGTATAGATCATTATATGACAAAACACGATATAAGAATTATATTTTGCTATTTTTAAAAAAATAGATTTGACAGATTTTTTTGTATTAAAAAAATTAGTTGGGCACACTTATGAAGAGGAAAGTTGTTTGTCAACTTATCAGTCACTTGAGTTAACATATAATCTTTTTTCTTTTTAAATGAAGACAAAAATGATAAATGCAGCACGAGTCTAGTTTATCTTTTTCATTTCTGTATTGGATATGTACCATTTAGTTTGATGTTTAAATGAAAATAATGTGCTTTTATTTATTATATAAACAGAAAACGAATGACGCTATCGTGACACACAGAAAAACATTAAATATGTCTGTATGAGGGAAGTTATCACCGGTGACAAATACTGTAAATGCACACATAATATGAATGAGTCAGAAGTGTCAGGACGGCGTTTGTTCTGTTTCACCTGCTTGTCGAGCTCGGGCAGCGTGTTGCTCGCCACCGTCTCTCCTCTCTTGGCTCTCAGCAGCCTGTTCAGATCCTGGACCATGTCCTTGCTGCTGAACTCTGCTCTCTTCCTGTCAGAGACCAGCATGCCGCCACGCTGCACCACCTGCAGACACATAACGATCACGTCTTCACACCGTAGCCACAGCATACCTCCAGCTTTACTCTGAGTGGGTGTTCAGACTAAAAACCAGACCTAGACCCCAGTATGTACACAAACACACACGCACAGGGGATGATTTAGTTTGTTTTTATGTGACACACTTCAGATGATTTGCACCCGTTTTCCCACCACCTACCTCCCGTAGTTTACTCCCATCCGCGTTGCCTTCCCCCTGGGCTAACAGACACTCTTTGGGACTGATCTGGACGAGCAGAGACTCCAGGTTGGAGAAGATCTCGTTGTCTGGAAACTCGCAAACTCCCATCGTCCTCTGGGCTGCATCCACGTAGCCGACCCCGACCACGCGCTGCCCGTCGGCTCCGGTCGCGAAACGCACGGCCACAACTCCTGCACAGCCTTCTGCTCCTGATCCACCGCCAAACAGGATCTCCTCAAACTGGGTCAAGTTTCCAGGAGAGGCCTGCGTTTAGAAGAGACAGAGGAGGGAAGCTCTAGTGTTTAACTCATGTCATATGGTGTATGTCTGAGTTGAAACATCCTGGGACCGTGTTAGGCTTAGATCAAGTTCATTCACTTACAAAAACATCTGCATGCACATTAGTAACATTAACTGCAAAATAAGACAAAGCATATTTGGAATTTTTACACATTCCTCTGACATAGCTTCAACCAGCCTGAGTATGAAAACAGAACAGTCGTATTCCTGCGGTCCAGTTATGATTGTGCTTTTCGCCCCGGTGACTGTACCTTGTACTCGATCCTCCAGTCGTGCTCCTTGCTGCTCTTGCTGTGGTTCTTGTACACCTCCACCCTGTACTGCCTCACCAGCAGCAGGTCTTTCACAAAGGCCTCAAAGTTGAGCTTGCTCAGGATCACACTCTCCAGCTTGCGACTCCCTGTTGACCGATGCATTTACATTAACACCCTCAGTGCTCCATGTTCACATTACTCCCAGGGTCACAGTGTGTTGTATGTTCACTCTGCAGCATTGGAGCCCTGAATCTGTGCACCTACAGTTCCTGCACAGCTCCATCAGGACACACAGCACCAAGCAGCACAGCCAGCTAGCTTAGCCTGAGCTACATGACAACCGCTACATGCATCAGGACGCTCCAAAGCGTTCGCTTGCTAAGCTGCAAATGCAGTCTGCTGGCAGTATGCACGCCTCAGCTAAGTCAGCTATGCTAGGTTACCTGAGCCCAAGTGCTTGATGACCCCGTTCGTCTTGAAAACCTCCTTCGCAGCGAATATGGCGTCTTTCCCGTGAACCGTGTAGTAGTCGTTCCGGTCAAACACCCTGAACGTGGTGTCCGGCTTCTCCGGCATGGAGGCGATGAAGTTCAGGAAGCCGTGTTCGGCTGCGCTGTCCATGGACAGGTTCTGCTTCGGTTGCACCGCCATGCTGGAATCTCCCGCCACCGCCGCGGCCAAACAGGAAGTTACGTCGGCATGGTGACGTGTTCCCATGGAAACGGGACACGACAGGAACTGTCAGCGTTTTCTTTTTACTACTAAACCAAGTTTTGTTCAATTATCTATTGACTTTGAAGAATATGTTAAAGCATTAAATAATGCAGAAAAAAAAACTGTCAAAATATTTAAAGAACTGTTCCAAAAAGGACAATGACGCCCCTCCTCCCCTTTGTGGTTTGTTTATTTATTTGTTTGTTTATTTAAACATTTATTTATTGTTAACATATTGTTTAATTTTTATATTAACATAGAATTTAAAATTGTCAAAATACATTTATCATTATGAGCACGTGCCTGTCAAATTGTTTGTTTATGTATTTGGACAATTCTTTGTGTGAACATTCATTGTTTAATAAAGTTCTGTTGTGTTAAAAAAAAAAAAAAAAAAAAAACTAAAACTATCTTACAGCCACTACCAATCCGTTTCTTCATCATCATCGTCTTCTTCCTCTTCATATTTTCTTTTGTGACTTCAAACCTGGCTGTGATAATAGTGTTAAGTTTCCTTATATTTACGGTAAGTTTTTTTTGTTTTGTTTTTCTGCCATCAATTTACAATTAAATTCTGTCACTCAGTCATTTTAGATTGACTTATTTGATATTTGGGACCCAAAACTAAGTTCTGGAAAGTATATTGGCTAAATTACATTTTCTATTTGTGTGTGTGTGTGTGTGTGTGTGTGTTTTTGGTTTTTTTTTCCCCAAAAAAACCAAATCTTACCTGGGAGGCCATTTTTAAGGTTCAGTATCTTCAGAAATGTAATCCCACACCAGTGAAGTTTGGTGAAGACACAGACACAGTTGTTTAAAACAGATCCCACTGATCACGTGGCTCCAACAGAGGCGACATTTATAGTTACTGACAATAGAAAAACACTCAAAAATAGTAGAAAGTTGCATAAAAAGATAAGACTAGAGTGAAATTTATCAAATTTAAAATTTAGAACGATTTCTCTGTAAATATGTTTAGTTTCATTGCCAAATTTCACACTTTTTGATTTTCTTCAACTTTAAATATCTTAACCTTTGTGTTTTTCTGCTCAGCAAACAGGTGAGTTGAGCTGCTGTCCTCCATTAGAGCTGTAACTATGCACTTTTATTGTCAGTAAATGTGCAAATAATATTCCTTTTAAAGAATAAAATTATTTTATACTTTTCCATTTTGAGTTAAATGCAGGTTTAGAGTAATGCTGTTACTGCACGCATGAAACTAATCCAACTACATGAGTAAAAGAATGAAAGTAAATTAACTTAGAATTTTTAAAGGGGACTACTTCGCTGCCCTACATTTAAAGAGTCGAGATAAAACCTAAACCTGTACACATTTAAGAAAAAAAATAACATTTTTCAGCTGAGAAGTCTTTCCTAGAAACAAAGCTTGTGCGTGCTGTATTGATTGAACTGTGGAACATAGAGGGAATTACATGTCTGCATGTGAGAACGTGTGACACAAGTCTCTCCTTTCGCTAACATTGTTAGATACAGCTGAGAAAGTCAAGGACATTTTTCTAGGACAAGTGATCACACTTTGCCGACGTTTTCTTCACAAGACGGTGTAGCCATATGTGTTGAGTATCTTTAAGGGGACATGCTGGTCGTCATAAAGTGAATTATAAATTACTGCACATCATCCCAATACACCTGGAAACTTACATAGTCTCAGGTGATACTAAGAAAGAAAGGTACCATCTGGTCAAGTTCAGTATCTCCACAAAAAGACTCCTGACAAAATTGATTGAAATGGTCAAATGGCTCCAGCAGAGGCCATTTTTTTAAATTGTTGACCCTTGAAAATGTGCAGAAAGTGCAGCATTTTTAAACCAGTGGTGTACTGGAACTCTAGAGAGTTCCTCTAAGCATGTTTATATATGGATGTGCATTTAACCAATTTTTGAGGTTCCAGTTTTTTGAGATTTTGACGGGATGAAATGGTGATGTGGCCTCATTCATAGGACCACAACAAATGGTGCACATAGGGGTCTATTTACTGTCACTTTGGTTCCATGTTGTCTTCTTGCTGAACTTTAACAGCACAGGAGGAGAAACTGATGAGGAACCTTGTCTTGCTGTACTGATGTTGGAGGCCTCAAAAGTTGTATGAACATTCTCGGGCCCCATGTTTGTTATTCTTTATGCTGTATGATGCATTAATTTGTGAAAATCTGTTTTCACTTTGACATGAAAGAGACTTTTATTTGTAAATGGGGGTTAATGCCTTTTATTAGCACCGTACACACAAGCACATCACTTGAAAGCACAAAGCCTGATTCAAACAATGCAAACACAGTCACATTGTGGTTATCTACACAGATATTGCGATATGTGTAACAACTTTAGTGGGAACTGTAAGTTTTACAAGTTGATTTTGCACGTCTGATCAACTCAGGTCATTCTAAAACATGCTGTATAAATAGGAATAAATATGGTTGTTGTTGTTGTTGACACTAAGCATTGTGCACTTTGTTTACAGATTCTGCTGAATGTTCAGGCTTGAACAAATATAAAGGCTAAACAGACTTAAAGGTCCTCAGATATCTTCACAGAGCGAAGCTGAAGCTATCAGACATACATGCAGTTTATTGGCACAAAATATATATATATATATTTTATGAAGCAAACAGATTTCCAGGTTTTACAGAAAACTACATTTGAATTCTAGTCTGGACATATGTTCCATCTCATGAAATTATATTTTAAATGATTCATCTAAAGAAAAAAAATCTGAGGATTATTTGATTTGAAAACATTCACTTCTCCATGCATGGCTGTGAACACATCATGCAAAATAACCAGTCCAGCCTCAGACCACTGGTCTCCTTAACGCTGCATTATGCTTTTCATTTATTGTTTGGGCTTATCGAGGCATTTGACACGGATGTATCACTTCTCACATACTTTGATTTTCATGTCATTTCAATTTGAGAATGAGCTCTCATTCTGTCAGCAGCAGCAGGTCTGAGCTTCACTGGAAGTCATGCGCTTTGGCATGATCAGAACAAACGGATGGAGGTTTCAGTCAGTGTCAAGTGATGTGAGAGGCAGAAAATGCGGTCGCATGGCCACCATGCTCTGTGATGACATGTAGCCCCGCTGACGACACTGGATTTGACGTGCGCCGCGACTGACGAATAGGAAGCAGATGCGCACCGGGGCGGCTTTATAAACCCGCCAGCGCCGGGAGGAGGATGAGTTTGCAGCGCAGAAAAGCCGGCTGAACCGACTTCAACATCCTTCCTTTCCTTCGTTCTCGTCCTTAAAGACTCAAGAAGCGCTCCGACATGAACGCCCACTGCGACACCGTGGAGGAGTTCCAGTGCAACAACGGCTTCAGCGACCTCATCATCGACACCAAGAAGTCCGCCGTGCACCGCAAGCACGAGACGTCCCGCAAAGAGGACGAGGACGAGTCCCGCTTACCTGCGCTGGAGGCCGCCTACACCAACATCCTGCGGCACCTCGGAGAGGACACGCACCGCGAGGGGCTGTTGCGCACGCCGTTGCGCGCCGCCAAGGCCATACAGTTCCTCACCAAGGGCTACCATGAGACCATAGAAGGTGAGTCACCAGGTTCCTCTGTGCTGCAGGGTTGGAACTGGATGATTCTCGTGTGTCATCTGATTCAGATTCCATGTTTGTGTTGGTTTATAAGAAATGGCACAAAACCAGGCGTCCAGAATGAGTCACGGTGTTCCATCCTTTACCATAACTGCAAAACTGTGCTGAGCTCAGTTCTCAACTTCCAAGTGGGAAACTACAAAGTGATGTGTTCTGTCCTTTTGTGTTTTTTTTTACTCCTGATAGAAGAAGACAATGCACACAAACCAATGCACTGTAGCTGATCAGCAACTATTTTATTTGTCAGTTAAACATGAAAGACTTTTATATGATTTGGAAAGTGCCTCCAGCTTTAAAAGATGTTGTAGAAATATGTTATAATTAGTAGTCGTGGTGGTATTTTGTAGGCAAGTTTCAGCTTATGTGGTGGATTTATTGGGGATTTGTTTTGTAGAAGCTTTTATTTTAGACACATTTTAAGCCTTCTTCATGGACATTTTAATTCTTTTCTACTCTTCACACATCTGGCTTTTATCAGATCCACTGAGAAACTAATTGGTGGATTAATTACTGATGAGATTAGTAGTTAGTTGACATCTTACATGAGACCACAAAGGAGTTATCTACAAGAAATGTGGGAAAATCCCTGGAAAATTCCACATTTATTAAGATTCTTCACTGAACCATTTAAGTGGATGATATTTTTTTATATCTATGTGTCTTTTCTCCCCCTCGCTAGACATCTTAAACAACGCCATATTTGATGAAGACCACGACGAGATGGTGATCGTAAAGGACATAGACATGTTCTCTCTATGTGAACATCACTTGGTGCCATTTTTTGGAAAGGTGAGTGAGTGCATGCAAACCCAACAGGATCTAAAGGTGGAGTGCAGCAAATATTAAATCTACTGTAGAAACAAGTCGCGGCCCTGAAAAACTGAGTTGGTACAAGCTTGTGCATGTAGATGTCACTGTCCTGTCAAGCAGTGTGCAGGTAATTCAGTTCAGCGTTGGACTGCTAATATTTACCATCCTTTGCTCTGGTGTTGTGACCTCTCCTCTCACATGGCTGTCATCTCTCCCCCTCCAGGTTCACATCGGCTATATTCCTAATAAAAAAGTGGTGGGACTGAGCAAGCTGGCAAGGTAACACAGCACGCATCCGCCTACACGCTCCATACCCTCGTGCTGCCAACGCGGCTGTATGTTTCTGGCGTTATCGCCGGGTGACTGCGTTCTTCTGTTATCTCGGTGCATTGACCTGGAGGCTTACAGTCTAAGCCCACTGGCCTTCATCTGGTCCCCTCATCGAGCACACTCACAGACACAGGTCTGAACCCTATCCGCTCCCGAGCCATGAGAAAATCCCATCGGACCTGTGGGAATCACCAGTTATCATCACAGCCTCTCTGTCTGTCTCCTTCTCCCCCCTCTTTCCCTAAAATATCGCAGCAAATCTGAATATACAAACCCCAGAATAACAGTAGCAGTGTCACTGAGTTTTTAGACAAACTTGGCCGCTGTTGAATCTTGCGCGGCCGATTCGGAGAATTCTGCAGGATGAATGATTCACAGATGGAGGGGATATTACAGATGCATGGCCAGAGCAGAGGGCAGGGGTCAGGGGCTGCTGTCAGTCAGTGTTTATCAAAAGATTAATAATTATTACACCTGATCTGCAATCAGTCCTCTCTGCTTTGTTTTTGTTTCTGCAGGATTGTGGAGATCTACAGCCGGAGGCTTCAAGGTGAGCAACCAGAGAGCCGCAAAAGTGCCGTTAATGCGCACACAAAAACAACACTTGTCCTCAAAAACAGGCAACATCTAGTGTATTAAGTTTACATGAGGTGATTTTTTTTTTCTTCTTTTTTTTAGTTCAAGAGCGTCTGACCAAGCAGATTGCTGTGGGAATACATGAAGCTCTGCAGCCAAAAGGTGTAGCTGTGGTCATTGAAGCAGCGTAAGTACTCATCGTTACCATCTGTCACGGTTCAGAGCTGCTGCTCATTCACACTCAACACTTTTACTCTGCTCTAGAATCACTTGGCCTGTTATGATCACACTGTGTGTAAAAGATGAACACAGCCAAGAGTGAAGCCAACGCAAAAGTGACTGAAACCTGCATTCTCTCTAACAGCCAGCAGGGGGCGACTTCTCTACTTGAAAAAATTGTATCTACAACAATGGGAAAATGAGCATACTTCCTGCTTGTTCTGTTACCTCAGTAAACATTTTCCCAATGAGTTTATGGTCTCAGCTGCCAGTTTCAAATCCTCTTCAATACAGCACGACCATCATTTTGTAGAGTATTATGTAAAGTAAAGTAAAATAGATGATGAAACACTTTGTGATTGACGAGTCGCCACAGAATCAGAAGTCTAAGATGGACAAATTCCAAACTGGGGGTTTCAAAGCAGTTGTCAATGAATCAACTGGTGCATCACCGTGGTTACGTCGATCTTTTATATACAGTCTATAGGAATGACAAGGCAGCTCATCCTCTATAACAGGTAGCTGAGCTGGTTCACTAACTTCCCTCCGTTGCTACTGTTTGAGCATTTACCTTCATCCTGTGATTGTCACTCGTGGCCCCAGTGGTTGCTGTTTCACACAAGTTAGCATACATAGTCTCGCTTTACTGTACTCGTTATGAATCCTTTAATGCGGCAGAACTCGAGATATCGTCTTTTTTTATTCCACACAACCCTCCCGTCTATAGTAGTCACAATGCAACTCGACTAGTAGCAGTTTGGAAGAGAATCTGATGTGTTCTGCAGCAAACGTTGCCTCAAGCAGAGCTAAGGAGGAACCTGCAGAGGTCTGGAAACCTCTTTTAACTCCACACTTTGACTTTGATATGTAAAACTGGTGGAATCCCCCTTACAACACATCATCTATAAGTTTCCTTTAAAGCCACGTCAAACGCTGCAAATCTGACACGTGTTTGTGTTTGCAGGCACATGTGCATGGTGATGCGTGGGGTCCAGAAGATGAACAGCCGCACAGTGACCAGCGCCATGCTGGGAGTTTACCTCGAAGACCCCAAAACCCGGGAGGAGTTCCTGACTCTGTCCCAGCGCGCCTAACAGAAGCCATAGACCGTTCACTCCCGAGCCTCTATACACACACGAAAAGCTCTAAAATAACACTGGATCCGCATCTGGCTTTACTTTACAAAGCATTCTGACCAATAAAAGAACATGTAAAGGTGCCGTCAGATGCAGGATCTCCAACTCTGCAGCTAACCTCAATACACTGATGCCTGAGAGATTTCAGTCCTGCTGCTGAAATCCAACATTTCAAGTCAATGTGAACACGACAGACTCACGTTCATTGTGCCTTTGCAGGATACTTTACAGTCATACATGGCAATATTGTTGTTATAACACGTATGAGTGCAATATTGTAACGTGACAATACTTAAGATTTGAACTTTTGTTTTTTTGTTTTTTTCTTTGGATGAAAATGTTGTTGGTACTTTTACACGTTTCTTTGTTGTATTAAGAATCCGATAATTTTTAATAATTTACCAAATGTGTCGTCATTTATAAATGCATTTTTAAAGTCTTTGTATTATATGACATTTTAAATCAAATGATTTTATCTGTAGTCCAACAATGTTTCGATCAGTGACCCCTGTACCATGTGTTCTGAAGAATCTTTGCTTAAATAAAACGACAGCAACGTTATTAAACTTGTCGACCTCATTTATGGCAATAAGCAAAAGCAGTTCAGGGAAAGTCACTGTGTGGTATTTGCTGTAGACATTGTGCATAGTTTTAAGTATGCAGTGTGTTCTTGCTGCAAAAGTGTACCTGAAGAAAACTAAAGAGTCTCCAACCTGCAGATGGGTGCAGGTGTGATGTTTGTTTTGTTGTTGTTAGTTTAGCAGCAGCATGCTAACGTTTCTTGTTTAGCACAGCTGAGGTGTAGTATTGCAGGTATTTGGTTGCAAATCAAACCTGGACCTGATGATTCCAGCAGTTTAATAGTCATCAAAGTTATCACACTTTAACCTGAAGAGAACATGGATGTGCGTGTGCAAAATATCATGAAAAACTATCCAACAGTTGAAGGAACAGTTCGCCCAAAAACATAAATGTGAACCTCGTGGTGGCACGAAGCTGGAAGAAAAGTCGAAGAATCAAATCAGGAGTTGTTGCAATTTACTTAATCAGCTGGTATCGACTCTCTTTTATGTTTTCTGTTTTAATTAGCTTTTTTAAAAATATCAATGCGTTTGGGTCCTGAGGGGAAAACAAGCACCCAGTCCCACCTATGAAGACAGATTTAATTCATTTTACATTATGTACATATTGAAAGTCCTGAATTTAAATTCCATTTATTCAGCCTTTAATTTGAAAGTGAGTCTTACTAAGACCAAGGTCTCCAAGTACAATATTCAAAAACTAATAAAAAGTGTTGACATTTGAAGGAACTGTGGGTTTGTTTCAGGTAAGGGTTGCTTTCACTATTTAAGTGGTTATAACACAAATAATATTGATTTAAAATGACTGAAAACTAAATTATAACAAAATCAGAGGATGATAAATAAGCCTTTGAGGACCAGTGTCAATAATACAGAGGGTAAAACTTAAAGCAAAGGATTTATTTGACACGATATAATAATTAGCTGTAACTTTCCTAAAACAACAACAGATGAGAATAATTAGATAACTAATAACTAGTATGAGAAAAAATAAGTTTACATTTTGCTGTGATGTTTGTTTCTTACGGTAGTTTTATTCTCAGGGTTGTGATGGACTGCAGGCAGTTGAATACCGTATCTTGGCAAGATGAAGGTTAAAGCGAGGACTTACTTCCAGTTTAGGTGCAAAATCAAGCAAAAACTTCACTCTGAGGGGAAAACACTGACCTGCTAATGGTATTAAAAGGAAAAGTCACTGGGATTCATCCTCTGGGGACCACGTGTAACCCTCTACCCAGTGCTTATTACAAGTACTACTGCAGTCACGCTGCTTGTGTCCTTAAAAGTCAATATGTTTATGCTTGATTGTTTGAATGTGCTACACAATCCCACAATGCACTGCACAAAGCAAATACAGGAGCTACACACAGCTGCGAAACAGAATGTGTAGCTGGAAGGTTTTTTTTTGTAAACTGAGCATAACTTCCAGTTTGTATCGAATAGTTCAGTAAAATTTAACTTCACTAAATCAGTAGGATGCAATAGTAGCACAGAGTTGCTGCATAACAGGCATGAATGGGGATAATGTTTCTATTAATGTCCCTGAACGCACCACAGTGACATAACTAGTGCATGTAGAATTGCATAACCAGCTACAGCTGTGGTCACTTGCAAACAAAGTAAAATTGGGATTGCAGCAGTTTGTGTCGTTAAACCGGCGCGAGCAGCTGACTCGTTTACTAACCATTCAGTACATCAGCTGGAGGCTGGTCTGTTTCTGTTTCTGCGTTGTCGTACAACAGGATAAATCAATAAGGAGACATTAAAAACAAGTGGGCGAGCACGCACGCATGCGGCTGAAGGCCTGAGGGACAGAAAGCCCTTTAAATATCAACAGGAGGAGCTTGTCGTCACACAGCTTGTGAACTCTAACCTCCATCTGCAACGGCCGCTGAGGAGGAAGCAGGCGGGGAGGGGAGGGGGGGTCACACCTGACCGTGCAGCACGCAGTTTCCAAATACGATTATGCCGAGGGTAAACCGGTTATTACGGATGTATCAGTCTAATATGAATGTGTTGTGCGTAAGAGGCTAAAATTATCCGCTTGGTGCCCGCGGGCAGAGATACAAAATAACCCCGTCAAACTTTCTCATATTGGAAGCTTTAATTCACTCAAAAATACAACGCAGGATATATTACATACAGAAATCAATGTGCTGCAAAAAGGAAAGAACACAAGTCTAAGTACTGAATTTAAAATACACAAAAAATCTGGAAGGCTTGACTTGAGGAGCGAGTGATAACTGGCGGTGTGTTCGGAGACGGCCCGGCTCGTCTGTGTACGGCTGCTGTATTACCCAGCAGCATTATAGGATAAAGTAAGAGGACAAACCATCTCCACATCTCTCTCTTTCACAGTCTCTGTTTGTTCACCAGCAGAGCCGTCACACAGACGTCTGCTTGTAGTTCTTGGTGTCCAGCACTTTCTTTCCACACATGGCACAGATTCCTGGAGAGATGAAACGGGAGGAAAGAAAGTTAATCAGTGTGGAGAAGAGCTAAAGGAGCTAAAAGAGAAGTTCAGGTGCAGGTTACTGAAGCTTCTAGGAGCACCATGAGCTGCCTGGATGATAGAAGATTTACACACATTCAGATTTTATGAACTTTTTACTGAAAACAGCATCCGATTGCAGCTAAAAACAACAGTGAGAGTAAACCAAATAAAAGATCAAATTATAGCTGCTGTGATGTGACTTCTCTAATCGACTCCCCAATACTGAATTCCAGATGTGGACTATAAAACACAGATCCAGCTGTTTCAGTGGGACTTTCAACCCTTAAATAGTCTTTTCTTTATAACTGATAAGTTGCATTGTCACGTTTGTTGAACCGTCGAGTCCTGCACTCACTCCTCATTTGTACTGTATATACTGTTTATTACATCCGCCCACACAAGTTCGATGTGTCCGCGTCAAGGTTCATCTTGATATGCCGTCTGAGATCCGCTGTTATTTGGATTTCATCATCCGCTTGAGATATCGTATTGAATTGACACCAGCAAACACAAACGGCATTCAAACAAATCTACTCTTCATTCTGTCTGCTTAACCTCCTGTTTGTTTACCAAGACAATTAGTCTTATCCCCCTCCCCCTCCAAAGCCCAGCAGACACACAGACATCAGTGTGCGATGAAAAGGGAGCCGATCATGACCGGTTCATCGGAGTCCAGATTACCGTCACATGGGAAGGGGTTATCAAGAGTGTTTGAACTGCAGGATCAAATTGGAATGAACTCAGCAGCAAGTTTACAACAACAAATTTCACATTGCAAGCCTCAGCAACTCAATAAACCTAATGTGAAGAGGCACGTGAGCAACATAAACCGTCCTCAGCTGTTAGGTGAAATCACAGTATTCATAAAAAGGTTGTAGATGTGACTGCAGCAAGTAAAAAACAGGCATACAGACTGTTTAGAGAGAAATCACTCACTGATACCAACAAGATGCAACACACAGTGACCCCGTGTGTAGAAACTCTCTTATTTGCCAATTCATGGTACTGCAAAGACTTTATCTGAAACCCGTCAGTGCAGCTGCTGCAGCTGATTTCAGCACCGCAGAGGAGGAACAGTTCATTGATCTGATGTTTGATTCAACAATGAGGCAGCAGTTTAGGTTCAAGATCTTTTGGCTGCATTTTGGACTGGAGGGGAAACACAACTGTTTCCAGACCACAGTGCTCTGAACAAACTCCTCATTTTTGTCACATCTTAGCTGCACGAGAGGTTTTTTATTCAGAAGTTGCTTCAGTCAAGACAACATACAGAAGAGTGGCATCCTCACCCACAGAGGACATTTTGAGAAAATCTGTTTAAAGCAACAAAGACCGTCATACAACAAAACTGTAAAAGGTTCACTGTGGTTATGAACTACTATTTCAGGCAGTAAGATGTCAAAACACTGAAGGTGAAGGTTTGTATTAATTGCAAACACTGCTGCACCTTATTCTTTTTTTAATGTTTGAACCTGTAAAAACAAGTCCAGTAAAAAAGCAAAAAAACCATCAAAAATAGTCTGGGAACCACTGTGCTAGTGTAATATAAAACTATGCAGAGCAGTGTGAGTACCTTTCTTGTAAGCGCAGCCCTGGCAGTAGTGTGATCCAGACTGATGAACTGAGCTCTTGCAGATCCTGCAGGTAGCAAATCCTGTCTTGCTGTAAGGGTCAAACCTACGAGGGGACAAATGTTAAAGACACATGAGGACACATGCAGCAGTGTTGTGTAGCCGTGTTAGCAGCACAGCTTCAGTGACAAAAACAGAACACGCTACATGCTAAAAATGAACCCATCAGAGAGAGTGAACAGAAAAACTATTTTCGAGTGACTTCTTGTTGGGTGAAATTCTCTCACAGCAGGCTACTCACCGGGCTTTCTTTGAAGTCAACATCTTGTTTTCATTCAGCTTACGTCCACCGCTCTCTGAGTAAAAGAAGCAGTAAGAATGCTATTAAGCGTCATCATATAAGGTACATTACATGAATGATGTAACATGGATGAAGTAGTCCAAAAAAACAAAAAAAGAAAGTGATGTACAGAAACAAAGGTGGTGTAAAGCCTGTTCACATGATTAAAATTCTTAATATCACTTGAAGTTTGACAGCAAAAATTGACGTACATCAATGATAAAGTTGAGCACAATATTAAAAACAAAACACAGACGACAAAATGTACATATAATGTAAAACACGATCCAGCCCGCATGCTGTAGCAGTAGACTGGAGAATCACAGACAACATGAAGAATAAAAATAATTACATATATAGCTCACGTTTAAAAACAAGGGTTTACAAAGCGATTTGACAGAATAACAACAATTAAGATAAAGTTGCTTTGTTCTTTTTAATATTTTTTTTTTTGCCTTTCGACTGTATTAGATAGCAAATGGCCATGAGCTGGATTCGAACCCATGGCCACTACATCGGACACTATAGCCCCTGTTTATGGGTTGATATAACGGGGCTCAGTTAAGATAAAGTAGAAACAAAAGACTGCAAACATGGGAATGAAAACTGCATTTTGCCAACACTGATATATACAAGTACAGTAATTAAAGCGAAAAAACCGTAATACGAGGTGTGTCAGAAAAGTTCCAGGACTGGTGTCTCAAAAGATGTATTTCAAATCCAAACTACAAACTACCAGTTTTCTCCCTGGAGTTTAACACACTTCCCCAGCCTTATCTTCACGCCGCCATGCACTCCTGGAAGGATTCCTCCAGGATCTGTCATCACAGCCATCTTCATGTCGTCCGCGTCTTCTAAACGGGTCCCCTTGATGACCCCTTGAGCTTGGGGAAGAGGAAACAACCTCACGGAGCCAGGTGGGGTGAGTAGGAAGGTTGCACAGAGATGTTCTTCTCAGCCAGGAACTGTGAGATGCTCAGGACGTTGTGAGCAGGTTGTCATGGTGAAGCAGACACAACTGGTCCTGCCACAACTCTGCCTCTTCTCAACAAAGCAAAGGCTGCAGGATCTCTTTATAGACATGCTGGTTGATCGTCTGAAGGGGAAAACCCCTAGTTTGGGTTTGAAATATTTTTGTGACACCAGTCCTGGAACTTTTCTGACACATCTCGTAGTCACGTCGCCATTATTGATAAAGCACATTTTGAAAAGCAGCTGTTAAACCAATGTGCTGCATTTAAGTAGAACAATCAGACTGGCATTACAAATCTATACATTTAAATACTGAGGTTAAGATATTACAATAGTGTTAATTATATTTCGGGAGCAACACTGAAACTGGACTTTTCTTTAGATGCTCCTGACTGTTGTGAAAACCTGCCTGTCATTCAGTCAGAAACCACTGACAGTACTTGTGGTTTTCTGGTCATGATAATACCACACAATATAGTAAACAGCCACTGCTACCAATCTCATGCCAAGGCAGTAAATAGAAAAACAGTCATGTCAGCGTTTGTCTCACGGTAGTATGACTTCTCAGTCTTCGGGGCAAGTAGCAGTTGTAATTTAACAAAATAGTCACATTAAATATGATGTCAATACACTAAGTAATCCAAGCACATGATCCAGAGTTCAAACTGCTGCTCTATTTAATGACTCCTGTTTTAAAACAGCCAGTTTTCACGGACCTGTTGTATTTCGTGCTCCATCCTTCCAGGTGTCAGGAGTGATGACTCTGCCGAGCTTCTTCTCGCCTGAAACAGCAAGTAAGACAACATGAGTAGAGAAAATAACACACTTAACACAAAGGAATCAAGTTTGTAGAGAAAGGCTGGGTGCTCATAAACCAACACAACGATGAGGACAGTAATAACAACAGTTAGCATCACACGACGTTAGCCTGCGTTTCAAAGAATGTCCACATTTTCCTCGAAAAAACAACGCGTGTTAGCTTAAAAATATAAAATAATTGAGTGATACGTACACTTTTCACAAACCATCTTTCCTCTGCGATTCTTTAAACGGGCAAACGAAAAAGAAAAACGTCAGCTAGCTTTAGCTTGCTCGCGTTGACAAACGTAAACCTTTGTTTCTTCCGGTTTCTCACAATCGCAGCAGATCGTGATTGGACGAAGCTGCCCGACAGGTCTCAGATTTTATTGGTTGATCCTACCGTCCGTCATCGATGATCCCAATAACACGTTCTGTGATTGGATAAAGATTAAGTCAATTTCGTAAAGTTACCTACAAAGTAACGCTTCAAAGGCGTATTTTTTCTCCAAGATAAAAGTCCGATGAGGGTGACGCATACCCTTCTAAGCGTCTAAAAAGACATCCTTTGTGAAAGATGTCATAGCTTAAAACCAACAACAACTCCAGAGAGTTTACATATTCCAAACGCTGGATAGAGATAGTTTCAAAAAGCCAGAAATGAGCTTCACGTCTCTGCTTCCTCTAAGAATAATCTCTTGTTGAGTTTACAATTAGCAGTGTCCCAAGAAATTAGGTAGTGGTTCAGCTTAAGACACATCTGTAATGTTGTAACTGATTTAACTGAGGAAAATGCTCCCATACTACAAATATAGGTTGGTAAAATATATTAAATCTTACTCTTTTTTGCGCCATAGGGATGTGCTGAGGAGATTGAGACCACATTCTGGATAAAACTGGGATTTTTGTTGATTAGAAAGAGAAAACTATTTTTCATCTGCTCTTCCACATTTATGCTTAAACATCACAGATTAATGATCTGCAAATTTTCATATTATAAGGTAGAAAATTATTGTTGTTTTGAAGGAAACACAACATACTTTTTTATATACAGTAGGTTTTATTAATGGGGACACACATAAAAATGACTGACATCAAACACAACTTTGCACACTTCTGTAAAAATCTATTTGTCACCACAATTGGATGTAATAAAAACAAGCATCAACAACATTGTTAAGTCTGTGTTTGTACAAATAATCAAATAAAATAAACAATTTAAAGATTTTAGTGTGCACTTTTTCATGGATGAAACAAGGGGTAAAAGAATAATGTTAGCAAACATTTTCTATCTTTTTTAGGATAATTTCCTCTTAGGTCTGTAATGGGATAAGGTATCAAAATATATTAAAATATTGCAAGTTAAATGAAACAGTATTGCTTTTATCTGCTTTATTTCAGACCAACTTTCCAGCAGATTGTATTTTAACGTGTAAACAGTGTGCTTTTACTTTGAAGTGCAGCGGAAGGCAGCGCGCCTCCATGTTTACGGAAACCAGGTCGCAGGTTCCTCCATGGAGTTAAGCTGCCCTGTCCGTCCGCTCTAACACTTAAAGTGTTTTATTTTCATTTTGTGCGCTGTGTTAGTCTCCCGTTGCAGGTCTTCGTCATGTGGGACCATGAAATCAGAGCCATGGCGTCCTCTCACGCCATCATCGCCGCCTCGGTGTTCATGGCGACCGTCCTACCTGCGGTGGTGCTGCCGGGCTTCTCGGTGTACGGCTCCCACCTGCTCTGGATCTACTCGGTGTCCGGAGCGGTGACCGCGGTCAGTGTCGCCGTCTTCTGGCTGCTCGGCATCACACCGCCCACCAAGAAGCACACACTGGGATACAAGGTGCTGAAAGGCTGCCGAACTGGTGATGTTTGAAGTGACTGTTGGGCTCCTGGTCGTAGTTCACGTAAAGGTTAAATTGGCTGAAATCTCGCGATATTTTGTGGTTCACTATTACTAAGACCTTACAAGCTATGCCTCTATTGATATTAGATTTTCTGAAAACTTGACTGGAAATTACTTGTTGGATTCACATCATTTAGAGAGAAGCACTGAGCAGATGATCAGAATATAACGAATACTGCAAGATGGCCAAGTGGAATGAGAGCTGCATTTATTTTATTTTTTATTTTTTTTTAAATCAATGTAAATTGTGTTTTGACATAAGGATGGCCGATATAGCTGAAATATTTATTATAATAAAATGCTGCATATTAGTCGATATCAATAATCATTATTACGAATCTATTTTTAATAGTGACCAGTGAAAAGGAGGTTTGTTTAGAATTTAACTTTGAATTTATTCACTGTAGCCTGTTTGTCAAGTTAACACAATTATGAAAAACACGCAAATAAATGGATTTACACACACATAAAAAAAGATAAATAAGGATACAGATCTCAACCTGATGCACGTTGAATAAAGAAAGCAAGTACAGTTAAATAACATTAGAGACCAGAGCCATCTTTGGTTCCAGGTTGTTTGTTTCTGCTGTAAAGCTGAGCATTTTAACATGAGGGCTTGTGGGGATGGATTTACATTTGGAGTCAGCCTCAAGTGGAGATTCAAGGAACTGTAACAATTTATTTTTCTGACTTTAACTATCTTCTTTACCCTTTTCTTTTGCAGCTTTCCAGGTTGTTTCGCTCCTGTCTGTACTTCTTCTTGTCCTGCCTGTTCTTCCACACTGTGGTCGTCCTCTATGGAGCGCCGCTGATCGAGTGAGTAGCTGGTGTTGCTCATATGCTACACCTGTAAATGTCTGCTTGTTTTACTGACAGTAAAGAAAAAGGAATAAAAAGGGCAATAGAGGAGGATTTGTTGCATCTGAACAGATCTAATCACCAGATTATAATCACACATATACATAGAAACTGAGAGCTTGGCAGTAATTATGTAGTTAGTAGGCATCTACAAATATTTAATATTTACTTGTATGCAAAACTCACATATTTGAATTTATCTCTGTGTGTTTCATGTCTTCATTGCATTGCATTTTGGATCCTGTGATTCTTGTGATTTCAAAATTATCATTTTCTGATTTTTTGCTGTAACACTGCAGGTTCTGTCTGTACAGAAGTGCTTGTAGATGACTCTGTTGACTCGCTGCGAGCCTCTGAGTTCTTATTTGTGTTTCAGATCTGCCTTAGAGACGTTCTCTCTCGCTGTGCTGCTGACCTCGCTGACCACACTGAGGTGTCTGTGCGTCCTCGGGCCCAACGTCCAGGCCTGGATACGAGTGTTCAGTCGACATGGGTAGGACCAAGGTCTTTTTCTTCTTATTTCTTTGCTCCCTGTGCTTCTGTTGCATGTCTCTAAACTCTTCTTGCTTTGACCCTTTCTGTTTTCAGAGCCATGTCTGTGTGGGACACCTGTCTGCAGATCACAGTGGCCTGCACGGTGGTGGGAGCCTGGGTGGGAGCGTTCCCGATACCTCTGGACTGGGACAGGCCTTGGCAGGTCAGCACATGCATGAGCAACATGTCACGCTGGGCCTCGAGCAGGAGAGATTTATGTTATTAATCTGTCTCAGTTCTGTGAGATTTGCTTGGATTGGATTCACCGAACGCTCTCAACTGCACAGGCTTGTCATGAACTTCCTGTTTTAACCTGATGTATGTGGAGATGCTTGTCAGTGAGGTTTGGCTGTCAGCATAATGAACTACCTTTAGGTTATATATACAAGACATGGCTACCTGTTTCCCTGTGTTTGTGGCTGAGCAAAAAGCAAATCAACAGACAAAAAGAAAATAAATATATCAGTGTCATTATAGTTCTTGAAGCCCCAAAACAACAAGTATATATTAATAATACTGTCAGTGCTCCACTATGACAGACATAAAGAGGAAGCTGTTTCACATGAAGTGTTTTTCTAAAGCAAAATGAAAGGCCGTTAATGGGATGTAGCGCCACAGAGATGTCAGATGAGAGAATATTCTAACATGTTTGTGTGGACTCACAGTCCTAAGTGCTTCAGGAGGAGGCAGCTGGACTTTTGGTTCTTGAAGACATTTCACCTCTCATACAAGAGGCTTCCTCAGTTCTAACCGACTGCTGGGGAGTCGCATGTTTTTATTTAAGGCAACTTCCACACTTTTTAATTTAAAATACACAACTTCTGCTACTTTCACGTGCTGCTCCAGAGTTTCACGAGTCCTAAACCAGAGACTTGCTGACCCTGTTTAGGTTTTAAAAACTCCGGTGTTGCTTCTTTGTCTGGACATGCAGAACCGGAAACTTTTGGAAACAATTACGCTCCTGCTTGCTCTCCGACCGGGCCTCGCTGTCAACGCATTCTTTCCCTGATTAATCGTGCTCTTATCAGGTAAATGTTTTCCGGAAGAAATCAAAGGCATCAGCTTAGAGCGGTTAGTTCGGCTGCAGGCGGTGCTGACCTTGCTGTCTGTGCCAGCGGCTGTTGTGCAGTTACGGAAATACGTTTTGCTGTAATATATCCTCTGTAATATTTTCTACAACTAAGCAACCAAACCTTTTACACCTGCACCCACATGCCTAGTAAACATGACCATATGATGTGCCTTTTCACATGTAGATTATTTCAGTGCTAACTGAAGTGCACTTAATTCTCAAACTATCTGTACGTTACTGTCTTCAGAGGAGACTCCCTTGTCCTTCACGAGACTGCTGACTCTCTTGGGGAGCAGTTGCGTGGTCTCTATGTGCACTTATACGTGTTCTAAACTGAACAACTTCGTGTGGATTTTCTCCAAACACAACCTCCTGGTGCACCTCAGACCGGGCTGCAAAAACTTGCTTCACCCTGAGGAGTAAACGCAATCGAATATGCAGTTTAATGCATCACAGAGCTGCACATGAGGGAGAATAAATAACCGCTCCTCAAGTGCAAGTGGAGAAAACCACTGCTCTGTCTTTACAACCCCCCGAAAAATCCCTGTCAGTGTGTTGGAAGGCCATTATGCTGATAAACTAGTGAACATTGCATCGAATTCTTTTTGTAGCTGATTTCAATATTTAAGCTCCAAATTCCCTGTAACAGTGAATTTTTCATTATTCAACACAATGGCCATTAAATCCTTGGTTTTTATTTAATTATTTCAAAGTTTTAATGAAAAAAAAGGAAATGATTAGAATTATAATTGCAAATGGCTTTTTTTTCCCCTGTAAAGTGACTGAAGGAAAATGCAAATGAGGGAATTGGAGAATAACTCAAAAGGACACTGGTGCTGTTTTTTCATTTGGAAGTGAAATGACGTGAACTTCACTCGTGTGGAGGCTTGTTTATGGGGAACATAGTTGATCTCCTCTTGATGTATCAGACACGCTGAGGTGTTTCATCACTTTTCTTCTCCTTCTCGCAGGTTTGGCCTGTTTCCTGCAGCCTGGGCGCTATGATCGGCTTCCTGACCGGACTTGTTGCTGCTCCCGCGTGGATCCACTACCACCGCAAGCAGCTCACATACAAGTGCAAGTGATAGACGGACGTACGTTTTCATGCCTGTGAATTTCTTTTCCGTTTTTACTGACTATTTATTGGGAGCGTTCGCTCTTTCTGCAGCCTGTCGGATCGATTTTGTAAAGACATTATTTTGTACGCATGAAGGCTGAAGCTGAGTATTTTTTGACATGAATAAAACATGACTTCATTGGCAGTGTGGAGTGACTTTGGAAACTTTGTGTGCATCACTGATCTGTTGTGTTAAAAAAACACTCGAACCTGTAGGTGGTGCTGTTGGATCACCACCTGCGCGTGAAGGTGAACAAAGACGATTAGGCCTCATTTGCAAAGAAAAACAAAGCAATCAGTATTACAATCGGGTGGTCATTTATCGAGAGGGTCGTTAGGGAAAGTTAAAAAGTTAATGCCAAAGTGTGAACTTAATGCAAAATCGTGCCTTCGCATGCAAGCGCTGACGCCGTTGAGCTCACGCACCCGGAGCTGATGAACACTGTTCCTTTTTAAACAGCCATTAATCTTGCTCCAACTTTACTTCAGCACCCTCCCCCCCTCTTATTCTCATTCCACCTTTCCACGTCCTCGGGCAACCATATTGATTCGCTTTCATTTTAGGGACATTAATTTTCCTTCTTCCATGCCGCCCACATCTCCTGTTCTCTCCCTCGCAGCCGGTAACCACGATGAAACTTACATTTTCTGCATTGCAGTGTCAAATTGGGAAGTAAATGAGGTGTGCTGCTTGCAGAAATTCCCAGCATACAATGCAACTTAAATAATTACATCCAAGAAAAACGAGATCGTCAGCCGTCTCGGCGTTTTTTCTACGTGTCGTTTAGCGTTTTTGAGATTGGTGGACAGTGTCAGAGCAGAGCCACGGGCGAAACTGTCCACTCGCCCTGTGTTTGAACTCTTACGTAAGGTTGTTGCCAGGGAAGGGCTGGGAAAATAGCCTGAAGGGGGGGAAAAAAAGAAGAAAAAAAAGCCATTTAAGAAGCCAACATGTGCTTACAACACCAATCAACACACCTTTTTCATGCTTCAGTCTCTCCTTCCATCTCGCTGATGACCTCATGCTGCTAACTCCATTACCCTTGTTCTCCCCGTTTCCCACTTCAGCCTCACATCCGAGGCTGAAGTGGGAAAGCAGAGAAAGCAGAAAGCACGAGGAACAGGCGAGGATGGTCCTCGGAGAGCAAAGGGTGTGATTGAACTGATTTTGTCCTGACCTGAGCTACATCTCTCCCTCACTTCATCTCCAGCGTCGCTGTATATTTTTAGGAAAGCTAAGATGTAAAGCGGACATTTCTGAGCGTCTCTTCCTGAGTTCTTTGTGGTGTTTTGATGCCGTCGCTTGGTTCTGCTTGTGGTCGTTTCATCTGCGAGACAAGCAAAAGGCCATTCGCGCTCACACACACAAAAGCTACTGCTTCACAAATTGCTTTGTTCGTTCAGTCTCAGAGAACTTTATTTATTCATTATTTGTTCTCAGGCTGTGCTATTGTGGCAGGCCATTGTGAGGAGAGGTAATTTGTCACTCCCCACCAGTCCTCTCTTTTCTCCAGCCTTCTCTGGAAGCCAGCGGTATTATGCGTTTGCTGTTTTGTGGATCTGTTGGGTTTCTGTTTTGTTCCTCTGAGGAGAGACACGGTACCAGAGAATCTAAATTAAGTTGGATCCTCCGGCCTTTGTGGTTGAGAGCGTCGCCCAAAATTAAACCCGCCGGAATCAATATTTCTAGGGGTAGCATTAAATCAATGACTGCACAACGTGAAAAGGTTGAATATTGTGCTGACAGGTAATCAGCACACAGCTCTATGTGCAGCTCTTTAAAGCCTTTTGACCTTGTTTAGATCATATTGGTTTTACAGTCTGCATATTTAATGCGAGCTCCGGCCTCAGCTCGGTCTCCAGCTGCATCAGGCAGCTGCTCTCGGCGAGCGAGAGCCGATTAACCTGCTGCACGCCGGCGGCCCAGCACCGAACAGCACACTGACAGAGGGAGCTGGCGGAGGGAGTCGAGCATCTCAACTAGAAAGATGAACAGTTTTCTCAGGAGATGAAAGTGACCCCAATATCAACAGCGAGAAGCAGCGAGAAAATTGGAGTAATCTTTTTCTGGAGAGCAGCAGCACGTCACCAAATGAATGCTGATGTTGCTCCTCATCTGCTTGATCTTAAAGCAGCAGGACAGGACAGTTGATGTAGGTCTAGATTAAAGGAGATAGCAGGAGGTTTGAGTATTAGTCTTTCTTTAAAAATGAATTTTGGAAGCATTTAGCCAACATTTCTGTTCTGGACTGAAATGCTCCTCTTGCCATCAGCAGGTAAACCTTTAAATTAGTTAAATAGTCTTCAGACTAATGGCTTTTACTCTCATTTGTACTAAAGTTAGAAGATGCTGAGATGATTTCTATTGACTTAGACTGAATCTTTATTGGCTGAGTATGTTTACATACACTAAAACATCATGGAGGAGTTTGATCAAGTCACCCATCTGTTTTAGTTTACTTATTTAATTATCTAATTTTTGCAAAACTATGGAAAAAATCTGTACAATGTCCACAGTACTTGTGTATATTTTTATATTTTTTTCCCACATGTTTGCAATATAACACTGTAAAATTCTCCACTGTGAGATTATTAATGGCTTATTTGATCTTATTTCTATTTAATTCAGCTTTAAAAAATGGTCTATTTTTTATTTTTAGACAGTTTTAAAACGTAAAAACATGACTTCAAGGCATTTTGACACAAGCCATTCGCTCAACTCATTAAATACATTTATAAGAAGCGGCATAGAAAAGCAGACTTCCCAGGATGCATCGTTAGACTGTTAAAACTCCCAGTAGATGTTTCTTTTAGCAGTTTTTTCAGCTTCAAATCTTCATTTTTTTCATACTTGTCTTCTCAAGGTAATTTACTTTAGCTCGTTTTACATTTTCA
>NW_007579801.1:39476-91460 GCF_000690725.1 Stegastes partitus
TCACCTGGACAGGTAACCAGTCTATCACAGGGCTACACTTAGAGACAGACAACCAAGCACACTCACATTCACACCTACGGACAATTTAGAATCACCAATTAACCTCAACTTGTTTCTGGACTGTGGGAGGAAGCCGGAGAACCCGGAGAGAACCCGTGCTGCACGGGGAGAACATGGAGACTCCACGCAGAAAGATCCCGGGTTTCCTTACCAGGACGTGAACCAGCGACCTTCTAGCTGCGAGGCAACGGTGCTTACCACTGCCCCACCTTGCACCCCTATTTCAGGAACTATTTAAGATAAAAGCAGGACATTTCTCATTGTGCCTTTGATTCAGAATCTGCAAGTACATCAAACAGACTCGTATGATGGGTGAGTTGAAATATGAACAAAAGAAAAGTTAAAAAAAATGCATAATGCAGAAGTCAACCAGAGATATTATCTGAATCATATGTGGTTGCATGTCACAGTAATCCAGAACAAAACATACAGAATACTTCTAAATGTGAAATACGTGGAACTGACTGAGCTGGTATGACAAGTTGTGCCACAAAAACAACAATCTTCGCCTAATCCGAGTGAGAAAAACGCAATTTTTAAATGCAGCATTCTGAATCACTGACATGACGAGAGACGGCTGAAAATTTCATGCTTTTATCTTTAATAGTTCTTGAAATCAAATCAAATTTTTATGTCAGAAAAAAGTGCTGAAAGCAAGTCAGCAGACTTTTTTTTTTTTTTTTTTTTCGTGTTTTTTTTTGTGGAAATCCTGTGAAAAGACCTCAGCGAGTGTCAACACTGCTGGAAATATGAGCATGAAAGAGTTTCTCTAAATTGTGTTTTGACGGGAGATGTTAAAGGCTGAGTTAGTTACTGCTCTCACACGACTGTTAAAAGTGAGACTAATGAAGACACTGTGTTTTTAAAGTGTCAGCTGTTTGAAGTCCTTTTTTGTGAACTCTGGATTTTGTGTCAGTAGGGAAATACACGAGATATGAAACACACGTGAACAGATGTGTACATAATAGAAGCAACCGGTGGGAGTGTTTCTATGGTTTTTCTATAAGTAGTGCAAAGATGTAAGTGTGCATGATGAAAGTGTAATGATGGCTTACATGCATATAGTCATTATAAAACCAGAGAGGGCAGCTCAGAGGCAGCTATCATCTTGGACTCTGATATTCAATTTGCTGTATTGGCATGTTAGCATCGTCGTTATCAGCATTATTATGAGCACTTGGCTCTAAAAGCTGCCGTATCTAAAGACGGCCGCACCGTTTGTTGGGTTATTTTGAGAAACATTCGTCAATTTCCAATTCCAATCCCACCCAAACATGAAAACCAAAGATGGATAGCAAAACGCGAGGTAAATGTCTTAGAAATAATGAGTTAGAAACAAAAAAGAAGCAATCCAATTCAGAGAGACAGAACAAAAGGATGGCTCGCACCGAAAAAATCAATGTCAGCAGCGCGCCTCCACTCCGTCTTCTTGCTTCGGCGTTTACGGGAGAAACACATGCACAGCTGAGGATGCACTTTCCCGTCCTATGTTTACGTCATTTGTTGTGCAGCAACTTTCCCCGACTGTTCGGACATCTTCCAGCTCTAGTGTCTCCTACGATTAAAAGTTGTAGACGGAACACAAACTGGAGACGTGTGATGTTCACAGCATAACAGCGAATCTCAACCCAGGATCCATTTGGACGGCATTAACATTACGGGGGAGGTGGGTGATAAAATATTCCATATGGTTCGTGGGGATTTGATTCATCAGACCAGACCAAATTTAACAATTTTGCAAAAATTACAGGATGCATGATAGACTATTATTATGCAGGGAAATCTGTTGACATTCAGCTATGTCTGATTTGAGGAGCTTAAGTTTTTCGAATTATAGTGAATTACAGTCAATCTAATTAGTGTTTTTGGACAAGAACTTACAAAAAAAAAAAGATGTCAGATGTAAATTCAGTTTCTACAAAGCACTGGCAATAAAATAAAAATATAAAACATAAAATAAGTAATTGCATCAGCATTCAGCCCCTTCAAGTCAGTATTTAGTAGACGTACCGTTGTCTGCAATCACACCAGCGAGCCTGTGGACAGGTTTTAATCAGCCTTCCACATATGAACACTGCAGTTTCACCCCATTCTTCGTTGCACAGCGGCCCAAGCTCCGTCAGGTTGCACAAGGACTGTGAGCGAACAACCTTTTTCAAGTCCAGACACAAATTCCCACCTGGATTAGAGGTCTGCTCTCTGACTCAGTCATTCCAGAACATCCACCTTGTCGTCTTAAAACCATTTCCGTGTAGCTCCGGCGGCGTGTTTCAGGTCATTGTCTTGATGGAAAACAAACCTTCTCCTAAGTCCCGGTTCTCTTCAAGGAATTCGCTATACTTGGCTGCATTAATTTTACCCTCTAGCTTTACAAGCCTTGCAGGGCCTGCTGCCGAGAACCATCCAAACACAATGATGCTGCCACCCCCATGCTTTACAGTGGGACGTGGTGTGATTGTGATGATGTGTTTGGTGTCCACTGAGCATACATTCTGAAGGCCAACAAGCTCCATTTTGGTCTCATCAGTCCCAACAATCTTGGTCCAGGTGAATTCAGAGTGTCCCACAAGTTTTTAATAAGCTTTTTTTCAACAGGAGCTTCCTCTTTGTCACTTCCCATAAAGCTCTGACTGCTGGAAACCAGACAACAGTTGTAGTCACAGTCTGTCACGTCTCAGCCACTGAAGCTCCTTCAGAGGAGTTTTATGTGTGTCTTATGTCTTGGTGGCCTCACTTACTAGTCCTGTACGGTCAGTGAGTTTTTGAGGACGGCCTGCTCCATTTCCTTCAATTTCTCAGTGATGGATTGTTTTCCAAGGGCGATTCAGGGATTTTGTTTTCTATTTTTTTTGCATCGACCCCATCACTTATGCCTCTCAATAACCTTTTCACAGAGCTGCTTGGAGTGTTCTTTTGTCTTCGTGGCATGGTTACAGTGTGGAGTAATGATTCACCAGTGATTCAGGCGTCTTTATGCTACAATCACTTGAGACGCGTTCGTTCCACTCAGATGATCTCGGCCTTTGGGTCACGAAACACTGACGCCTAATGCCGCTACGTGTATCATCTGGCTCCGCTCGCTTTACATTGATCTATTTCGAGGGGCGACTCCAATCAGAAGGCGGTTTGACAGGATAGATGAGTTCTTCATAGACAGTAAACAGCTTTCTCAACGAGGGATTCAATTTTCAATTTTCCTCTGTCAAGTCACACCCATCCTCCGTTTAACAGCCTTCTTCTCACACTCGTCCTCCCCCTCCTCACATCCCACTGGCTTTCTGTGTTGTTGTCTCTCCTTTTGCCCCAGTTTCCTGTCTTCACACTCTGCCCGCCGGTGTGTGTGTGTGTGTGCGCTTCATTAACAGTTGGAGTGCCGCGTTGCCACGTCGTAAACAGGTGATTGCAGAGCTCTCGTGTCTGTCCTGTCTGCTGCTTGAAGAGCAACAACAAAAGGATTCACCGTTACTGAGGGAAGCTGAAGTGGGCTGCTGTGACGCAAGACGAGGACGAGGGAAAACAGAGGGTCAGCGTGAAGGGGCAGCTGAAGGATTCCAGGTACAGGGTTTGTTAACGAGGAAAACAGGACATCAGGAGACTCTGGTTAAAAATCAATGTGTGCATGTAATGATTGTGGGCTACTCAGTCAACAGGGACCTTCTGCTCCACCAACACTCACTGGCTAATAAATTATAGATTTTGAAAGTTAAGTTCGATATATTACATACTTTCTAGTTTTTAGGGACTTAATTTGGATCCACTTTAAGGATGTTATTTAGCAAATTGAGGCCATGTTGGATCACTTGCTCGCTATTTCAGGAACTATCCATCCATCCATCCATTATCTATACACCACTTAATCCTCATGAGGGTTGTGGGGGGCTGGAGTCTATCCCAGGGTGAAGGCAGGTTCACCTGGACAGGTAACCAGTCTATCACAGGGCTACACTTAGAGACAGACAACCAAGCACACTCACATTCACACCTACGGACAATTTACAATCACCAATTAACCTCAACATGTTTCTGGACTGTGGGAGGAAGCCGGAGAACCCGGAGAGAACCCGTGCTGCACGGGGAGAACATGGAGACTCCACGCAGAAAGATCCCGGGTGTCCTCACCGGGACGCGAACCAGCGACCTTCTAGCTGCGAGGTGACGGTGCTAACCACTGATCCACTTTGCAGCCCTATTTCAGGAACGATTTAAGACAAAAGCAGGAAATTTCTCATTGTGCCTTTCATTCAGAATCTACAAGTACATCAAACAGACTCGTATGATGGGTGAGTTGAAATATGAAAAGTCTCATCTATGAGCACACATTACACAAAAAAATGCATAATGCAGAAGTCAACCAGAGATATTATCTGAATCATATGTGGTTGCATGTCACAATAATCCAGAACAAAACATACAGAACACTTTTTAATGTGAAATACTTGAGCGGGTATGACAAGTTGTGCCACAAAAACAACAATCTTCGCCTAATCCGAGTGAGAAAAATGCAATTTTTAAATGCGGCATTCTGAATCACTGACATGACAAGAGACAGCTGAAAATTTCCTGCTTTTATCTTTAATAGTTCTTGAAATCAAATCAAATTTTTATGTCAGAAAAAAGTGCTGAAAGCAAGTCAGCAAAGTTTTTTTTTTTTTTTTTAAGAATTATCTCTGAAAGCTTTTGATAAAATTTCACAAACACCTTTATAAATATACACATTTTATGCTACAATAATTTTTAGGCAAATTCGAGGTGGTCGAGCAGAAAGTGCTTTAAAAATGGAATTGTGCTTTTTTTTTAGGAACACATTTGTGGCACCAAGACGATAAGTCCTACTGACTTTACTTTCTACAACAACAGATGCTAGTTTTCTTTTTAATCAATCTTCAAAGCTTTTGATTCCATTTCTGGACTCTAATATCTTTTATTTTAAATGCTTCCAAGCCAAAACTTGGGACTCACTCAGTCTGGTCTTGTAACAGAGTCTTAGCTTTACGTTCGGAGTCGTCAACTGCCAGCAATTCAGCTGCACAAAATCAAGAAGTGGGTATAATAAAAGTAAACCACTGGACCGTGTTTCCATAGTAACAAGCCACAACATCAGCTGACGGCTCAGTTTGTGGTTGGTGAACATTGTAAAGGCTTCATGCAACGGACTCCCAGAGGTGAATCTTCGGTTAAGTCACAGACATGAGCTTACATTTCTTTGGTGATGCTCCTGCCATGTCTACAAATTACAAATCTTCTCTTTTATTCGGTTTTCAGCAGCGTAGCGCGATACATTATGGGATGGATTGAGGTGAAGTGCCTGATCTGAGGTGTTCAAAGCCATACAAGTGTGTGGCTCTCTAACTTTTCATTGCCTCTTTGTTGCATTGACCTCCGAAGCAGTTTCTATTTTAAACAAACAGTACAAGCAGAGCAGCAAATCGGAGGAGGAAGAGTTTCCAGCCTTCAGCCGCCGGGCATCACGTGATCCGGCCTCATCACAGCACAATCAGTAGACAAAGGAGCGCTGAGAACATCAAGGTATAACAGCTTACAGCCCTTAAGCTGATGATAATGGCTCAGAATCTTTTAAACACCTTTTCCGCTGCATATAATCTGGAAAAAGAGATTTTCTCGGATACCTTCGGGTCAGAAAGTACATTAAGAGAAGAAGAAAAAATGGAGGCACGTAAGAAATAAATGGGAAATGGATGACAAAAGAAAATCCAGCCTGGGGAAATTTATGAATGCTTGGTGTAATATACGGCAGACGGAGTAAGAATCTCAACTTAAGGCGCTGTTGAAAGAACATTATGTTACTCCAAAATTAAAATGTAGACAGGGAGACTTGCAGGTGGACAAGCAATGATGTGATATTTGAGCTTATGCTTTGGTCTGCAGCAATGTTTAGGTGGATGAGACGTGTCACAGTGACATCCACATGAAGGCCAGGACTCAAGGTTCCCAGCAGAACATCGCTCTGTAACAAGATCATCAGCGTTTTAGTGTCGTGTCTGATCGGTGTGTGACAAAATGGATAAATATCGCACAAAACACTCACACAGACACGGCTGCACACAAACTGTTGAAGGCACAAATGGCCTTCAAGACAACAATTTATCTCAAGACCACAATATGATCGATGCATAAAATCCTGGAGTGTATTTACACAAACGTTTGCACCTTGTATTTAACACTGAACCTCCACGTTTACATGCAACACCACCTTGAATGTACCTTTTGCAACCAGAGGTGCAACATCAGTGAAGCTACTTGCAGGAGCAGATCAGGAAACTCTGTTCTGTATTTGGTGTGAGTTGGTCTCACGTAAATGTGTTGATTGGCAGTTTTTACCTGTAGGTAGGAACCTTTCTGTCTCGGTAGGGTTTCCAACAGGAAGGGGACAAACCAGTTTCTGACTGCTGAAAGCTACCGTATGTATAGATGCTGATTTGGAAATACGCACTTGGATGTAAAATAAAGAAACTGTGTGCATCGTGAAGCAATAGAAGTTTGACTTTGACTCATCAGGTAATATAGCGCGTCAGCTTCCTGTCTGGAGTCCCTCAGTGGTTTAAAGCGCTGGCTGAGCCTCTACAGCTGCTGGTAATATCGTTCTTAATACTCACTAAGCTATCCCACTGTTTCCATAGATACACTTGTACATCGGATTGTTTTTTTTATATATATATTTAAGGATTGCACATCTCCTTCTGTACTTTATAAACTGTTTTCTAATCTTGTGAATCCACTGACAGGATTGTTGCTTTTTTTCATTAACTGAGCACTTTAATAGAAACGCCGCTCTACCACTGGACAGGTCCTTCCTTTGCTCTCGAAACAAGCCTCAGCTATTGATGCCATTGATTCACAAGACGTCGCCAACATTCCCAGAGGTGTTTTACTGGATTTAAATCTGGTAACTGAAGAGGAAAAATTGTCCACTGAACCCATTTCCATGCACATGAAAGCAGCGAGACTTTTGCTTTTTGCCACTTCTTGCTGGAAGAAGCGGCTAAACAATAATCTGTGGCATTTAAACCATTCTCAGGCTCAAACTACGCCAAGTAAATACCCCTCCTCCCCTCCCCTCCCCTCCGACACTATGATACCACCACCACCAGCCTGGACTGTTGACACAAAGCAGGTTTGGGTCCACGGATTCAAGCTGTTGGTGCCAAACTGTGGCCCTACCATCTGCAGCCTCGGCAGATCAAGATTCCTCGAACCAGGCTACGTTTTTCTGTCCGTCGTCAGCTGTCTGATGCGGCCACACATTTCTGTTCTTGGCTGACGGGAGCGTAGCCCAGCACGGTGCTCTGCTGTCGGGCATGCTGCGCGTTCCTAAATGCTTCTCTGCTCACCACAGTTGTAATAAAAAAGAAAGCGTGTCAGTCTAAGTTAACGCAGCCTATGTGTCAGCTCCAACCGGTCAGCCACACGGCGCTTTTTTTCTTTTCTCACACCGTTCTCGCTTCACTCTAGAGACTGCCGTGCTGAACATCCCAGGAGGTTAACAGTTTCAGAAATACTTAAACCAACCTGCCGGGCACCAAGTCAGACCTCATTTGGATGTTTCATGCGAACATTAACGGATCTCCTGCCCTGCATGCCAAGTAAACTTTCTGCTTCTTCTCACTACAGCTACTTAATTAGATATTGACTATCTTTACACATATTTAGGATGCCTTTAGGTAAAACATCCAAGTGTTCCTGCTTGAAAATATGAGGTGCTAAAGGACAAAACCGTACAGTAAGACGAGAGGGAAAAGGCAGCCGATCTTCTGATGAGACGGTGAGGAGCATCTGACATCACACCAGGACCCACACATATAAATACCGCATGAGGCAGTATTTAAGCCATGTGAGCAGCAGCCATGTTCCAGATGGGGTGTCTCCGTGGAGCTCACTCTCACACACACGCCTGTTGAAAACTGTGAGCGAAGAAAAAAAAAAAAAAAAAACTATCTTTACATGTCCGCCTCTTCTCCGAGAGAGATGACGGCGGCGCTCTCTACTCTATAATTGGTTTCCTATATGATGCCCATCCATCTGTTGGTTGATCACTTCGGTACCACAACAGACAGTATGGAGGAAAAAAGACTTGAAGCATCTTTTACCTTTCTTCCCCTTAAAATTTATTACATCTTTTGTTCAAAGAAGACAGACATTAGAATTGTGATCAATGGTTTGGCGCCATGATGGCAGTAAATCTCATCGAAAAAGAGTCCCAAGAGATGGCGTGGCGAGGGCAGATGGAGACTGTGAATGCTGGGTCGGTTAGAGCGGCGGCACGTCGGACGTGTTCCCGGGTTGGTCACTTTTTGTTGGGCTGGGCTGCGATGTAAAGAGCCACCAGACAGTAAACGACGCCTCCTACGGTGAGTGCCATGGTGGTGCGGTACAGTAGCCGGTCGGGAACGCCGCGCTTCAGGTGAATGGGGATGCCGTCTGACTTCTGAGAGCAGAGGAAACGGGAGGGAGGGAACAAGACAGAAACACAAGAAAGAAATTTATTGTAGGTAAATGTACAGAACGACGGGCCTCAACATTTGAATTGACCTGATGCTACTGCGTTGATGCTACGTTATAATTAATGTTGCTTCAGGAACCATGACTGCAGCTGACATATCAAGTAGTTTTTGCAGCTTAGAGGGAAAAAAAAAGAGCAAAAATAGAGACGGAATCGACTGCCAATACGCGCACATGGGAGAAGTTTGCTTTCAGGGCGTTCTGCCTGCCAGAACAGCGTTCTAACACATAGCTAACGTTGTAAATGGGTTTGTTTTAACCCAAACCGTGATCTTTTACTCAACCTAATGCAGTAATCCTGAGCTTATACACGATGGGGCTGTAAGTAACTAACAAGTCTAAAACGATTTCATGTTTCATACGGGGCACAAATCCCACTCTCCTGAGTGAAAGCCTCGTGTTTGAGACATTTATTCACCTCCTCCATACGTTTTTGCTGTCGACACTACCTCACTTGACTTCCTCAAACCGTTCTTCCAGAAATCCCTCGAGGCAAACCTCTCCGAGTTGCGCTTCAGTATTTCTGCTGTGTTTTTTTTAAACTCGAGAACAAAAACATAACCGGTCGGTTTCAGCGACGGTCCTGGAGTTACATTAATTATGAAGGTATAGGAACAACACCAACACATCACATGACATTTTCTTGTTTTTCCCTCAACAAGTGTTTCTAGAAACTTTTTCTCCAGAGTTGTTGCAGAAACTCAATGTTTTCTTCCAATTGAACATTTCTTGGATTGAAAAAAAGCTGCCCCTGACAACTAAAATGACAGTTTAATTAAATAAAAAAGTGTTTTTTGTTTTTTTTAACCAATGTGCGATTTGCCTTGGGAGCTGATTGTTTTTGTTCAAGTGTCTCGCTGGAACACCTGCGCTCCGACGAGAAGTTTTTGTAATTAGGAAATCGCAACAGTCAATACTGCAATTTCCATTTATTTGAGCGATTGTTCTGCCCAACGTCAGCCTCTCTTATTCTCTCCTCATTATTTCTGTTGCTTGCTCTTCAGCGGTGAATGCTGCCGGGGCTCGGGCTGTGGGGGTGGCAGGCAGGAGTCAATTTAGAACAGAGAGAGAAATAACTATCAGTCATCACCTAACGCTAATAAATCTGCTCTGCCTGAAACAGCTAGCAGGTCGGTGAACGCTCATTCTGAATAGTTTTTTTAAATGAGCAGAAAATGACTCAGAGTAAATTGAGAGAAAAGAAAAATTGTCGGAGTCGACCCACGTGTTCATTTTGGGGATAACGATTCTAATTATTGGTAATCAAGAACTACCGGCAACCGATCCACATTAAATGTTATTTATTCACAGCATGTACCAGCAGGGACCTGGTCAGTCATAACTAGGCTTCTGCACTAATAAAGATCACTATAATTAGATGTGCACAGCAGCAGTCGTGGTGATGACGCTGGAGCATCACGTGATGCTACGACGCTCGACTGTTTCCTGTAACATCCACTGATTGGTTGTTGAAAGGTTTGTCTCTTACATCTGCTGTTCTTGTCTATTTTTTTAATCTTCCATCAACTTTACTGCGCACTAAGGCCCACATTTTAAAGCATTTTTGTTTTCTAGAAACTGTCTTGAGGTTCTCTGCGGCTTCTCGCTAACTTAGCACGCTAGCCGTTAGCATATCTTTACCCGATGGCTGGTGCCTCTTGTTCAGCTTTTGCAGGTTGTTGATGACACGCATACTTCAGCTAGCATTAGCCACAGGCCTAACAGCAAACCTCTAAATCAGTGGCTTTCAAACTGGGGGTCGGGACCCCCATGGAGGTCCCAAGATAATTCCAGGGGGTCGTCAGATCATTGTAAAAAAAAAAAAATAATTAAATTAAGCCCACATTTATCAACTAAATGTGTATTAGGGCTGTCAAAATTGAAAGTGTCTTCCCACTCCTTTTGTGAACTTGATAATATTATGATTTGATTTTATTATTATTCTTATTTGCTCTTTTTTAAAATTATTTTCTTTTGTTGTTATTTTTTTTTCCCCGTTCATTTGTTCAAAATAAATTCAATTCATTCATTCATTCAAAAGAAAATTAACGTGCTGATGTAAAGAGATCAATCCGTGGAATAAACTAATTAATTTTTAACGCATTAATGCAGTTTTACTCATGATATATCAAAAATTCAAACTGGGGGGTCACAAACACAAACTGATGTTATCTTGGGGGTCATGGCTCAAAAAGTTTGAGAACCACAGCTCGTAGCCTAGCGATGGCATCACACAAGCGAGTGAATGGGCATTTTTATTTGTGGTGTTTATCATGACTTCAGCAAACGCGCTCGTCTGTCCCCGTCTGTAAACGGTAGCTTTCAAAGTCGATTGGTGCTTACTCATGACAGATAAGAGAGCAGACAGAGCGCGGTGCTGCTTCACAAGCATCGATTATCGGTTCATACAAATAACAAGGCGGATAATCACTCGACCCCTAGTTACCTGGAAAAACTTCTGGAAGTCAGGAACTTTGTTCACGCCCATGTGCTCCACTGCGGTTGCGCCCTCTGTCACCAACTTTGTGGGTGTGGTGAAGATCATGGTTGGGGGTTCTGCTGGCAACGTCGCCTTCAACCCCTGAACAAAAACAAGCAACAGTTCTGTGTTAGTAATACACATGCACCAGAAGTTTATCTACAGCGTTATTAGAGTGCCTGTAATAAGTGTTCGCCGTCCTCTGGCTTCTTCATGTTCCGCTGCTTTGGCAAACCCACAGTTCTGATCCACAGCGAACAAGACGAGGGTTTCTTTTTCCCGCAAACTTCATTTTTAACATTTAACACTTACATAACCAGCTCTACTTCCCCGCCCACCCATTCCAGCCCTGTGGGTAGAAGACCTTGACTTCGACAAAAACAAAAAAGAACAGAGAGAAAAAAAAAAAGTAGAACAACAGATAAATAAATAGATTCAAAGGAAAACATCAGGGAGGGAAGGGGATGCGAGGCAATCAGCCAACCTCGGCATCACGAGGCACCGGAGTCAAGAATTATATGAGAGAAAATAGTATTCAGTGCTTGTTTCTACGCTTTGATGCAGTTCGGCGCCTTTCTCGATGTAACCTTCAAATATGAGGGGTGAAGTATGCTTCCATTTGAGAATAATAAGACGCCTTGGCAGAGAAGTAGTGGAAGTCGAGACCTTTTGCGATGTCTCAGTGAAATTACTGTCGCAGGCAGAAAGTCCACAGCGTGAGGAAGAGCCTGTCAGGGGAGTCCAGGCTTTTGTTTCAAGGGATTTATGGTTAAACAGCATTTTCACTACAATGCAGGTGTTACGGGCTCCAAACAGAATTCAAATTGCGCCTAAAACATCTAATAAATAGAAATGTGAGCTCGGTATGACTGCTGTAAACTGGATTCTACATCGTGTCCAAATTTTGCTGAATTGGAAAACTACTGGGCTGCAAGAAGGTCGCCGGTTCGCATCCCGGTGAGGACACCCGGGATCTTTCTGCGTGGTATCTCCATGTTCTCCCCGTGCAGCGTGGGTTCTCTCCGGGTTCTCTGGCTTCCTTCCACAGTCCAGAAACACGCTGAGGTTAATTGGTGATTCTAAATTGTCCGTAGGTGTGAATGTGCTTGGTTGTCTGTCTCTAAGTGTAGCCCTGTGATAGACTGGTTACCTGTCCAGGTGAACCTGCCTTCACCCTGAGTCAGCTGGGATGGACTCCAGCTAATCCGAGTGAGGACTAAGCGGTGTATAGATGATGGATGGATGGAAAACTACTAGATTTGTATGAATATATTAAAAATATTGATTTTTTTACAGCAATTAGAAACAGAACATAATTTCTTCTGTATGTAATAAAACAAGAGAAATCACTCTGTTGGCTCTCTGCTGAGCTGCTCTATGAATACAGGTGATTACACGAGTGCTCGATTGTTCTTGTCAAGCGAGTTACGGCTCCACTTGGGAGGCTGAATAAGGGCCCGTTTATTAAAGAGCACCTCAAGTAGCAGCTCAGCGTTACAAATTTCAGTTTATTAACATCGAGGCTGATTTTTGTGAAACGCAGTTTAACGTCCTTAAATGATAACATTTTGTTTAAAGCAACCATTTTACACAAATTATGCCCAATAAAGGAGGTCCAAGAATGAGATCGGCCTCTATTTAAAGCTCTATTTACTTTCTGAGTAGTTATTTCCCAACCAGAACCTTAAATCCTTTGATCCACTGGAGCATGTGTAAGATAATTATCCTTACATTTCACAACGGTGTTCCAGTTTCCCAGCAAGTACATACTGCAAGTTTAAAAAAATAAAAAAATCCAGCAGCACGCTGTGGTGTTAATGAAGTCCTCCTTAGTATCCTCTCACTTGGAGGAAGATTCTCACCCACCTTGCTTTTGAAAGTTACTGGGAGACCCATTACCTTGTTAGAGCATGTGGAGGCAGAGAGTGTGGGAGCGGGGAAATTAAATCTGACATATGAAAAAGCAGAGGCACTGAAAGCAGATTATTTTTACTTGCCATTTAAGAGAGGCCTTTACTAAATGTGTTCGCAGCAGGGGCTCATCGTACACCAGAAATACACCGTAGACGTGAGCTCTCCATGTATAATCTGGAGGTGCTCTCGCATGATTTGCCATCACAGCAGGACGTGTACAGAGCGGTGCAAAGTGTGGACGAATAATAAGCAGAATGCTACAAGGGGAACAAAACTTCTGCCTTCGGGTGTCTGATGGGGGGCTTCCCTCCGCTTCACTCAAACACATGCAGGTTAGTCAAACTCTAAATCGGCTGAAAATGCGTCGCTGTTGGTCGTTCTGTCTGCATTTGTTTGACAGACGCCAGGCTTTTTTTCTATAATCGATCTGTCAACTGTGAGGCAGTAAAGGCGGCTACGAGAGGGCAGATGGAGCTGAGGTCACGTGACCAGCTTTCCAGGTGAAAATTGCTCAGTTAGTGGAAAAGGCTGCGGTTGCTATGAAATTACAACCGCTGCTGTAAAAAGAAATTGCATCGACAGTTTTATTACACTATATGAGGGATCAGCGGCGGTGTTTGGACCTTTTCTTTCCCAGCACCGTTCATTCGTCACCTCCAGGCATGACGGGCGCCTGTATATCCAATACGTTTGGTTTGTTTAAATGTTTTTTAATGTATTCAAGAATAACACCAATTAATAAAACTTGAAATAACACATGTACACAGGAGCTTCTGAAATTCAGCTTAAATAAAAAGATAAGCGGGGAAAATGGCTGAAACCAACTAGCTAATATGATAATAGCTATCTTCTACATAGGTAAAGCAGCGCCACAGATCCATCATCACTATATTTGCATGTAACTGAGGATGTCAGACAAGCGGAGGCTCATTTCAAACGGTCATTACCGGCAGTTTGCGCTTGGGCTGAGCAGTTTGGGGGAAAATATCTAATCGGGATTTTTCTGAAAGATTTTGCACTTTGATTTGCACTATCATGGCATGAGAGATCATCAAAAGTGCGACAGTCACACAAGGAAAAACGGCATGAATTCACTAAACCACTGACGCAGCAGTTTTAATGTGTATCCTAAATCGTAGCCCATGTGCTGATTGTTTTAAATCACCATTTTCGATTTAAAACTGCTCCTACCGTGTACTATCTGACACTTGTGGAAAAAAGTGGCGCTAACTCAGCAGCACACTGGTTAACAACACTCGTCAATTAAATGTGTGATTTGCTTCACCGAAGTCAAGAAGGCTGCGAAACGCCTAATAGGATATGCTAAGGGATTTGAAAGGACTAGTATTTGATAATAAACTTTGCACCAGGTTTGCTTGAAAAATATACAGCGTGATTTTCTTTAATCTAATATTTTTCATAGCATCGTCTCTATCATCGCTGGGCTCTACGGTTGCTTAGGTCGGCTGGAAGTCTGAGCCTTTAAAAATATTTTGTAAAAGGAAATTAGAGCTGCAAGTATGAGTCAGGTAATCAATTAGTAAATTCACAACAAAAAATATTGTCCATACATTTTGATAACGGATCATTTGTTAAGTAAAAATGCCTCGAATTAATTTTATTTTTTGTAAAATGTAAAACAAACTGTGAAGTATTTTCTCCCCTTTTCTGACACCTTGTAAACAGAAGAATTAATCAATTAACCCAGAAAATATTCTGCAGAATAATAATTACAGTTAATTATTGAATAAAAAAAAAAAGCTCAAGTAAAAGCATCAACATAAAAATGTAAAAATGCCCTGCAGTAAACCTTCATGAAGGCTCTAATGCTGAGTTTGTGATGGAGCTGTTTGGCTGTTTTATGCTGAAACGTACTGCATTATGTATGAGATGTGTTTCTGTTATTTTGCCAACACGTACTGATATATATCAGTTGGACAGAATTGCAGAAATGCCTGTCGGGATAACACAATAAAATCCTACAGTGTGTGTGATGTGGCTCATTGCAAACAACACAATCTCTTATTTCACCACTGGTGTCTGGAACAAAAAGGAAAATGTGCTGTATGTTTACCAAAACCGGTAGGCTGTAAAAAGATGACAGTTATGTTTATCATAGCATCTTTCCCACCTGCTGCTGTTTGACAATTTGCTAATACAGACTGAGTGCTGCATCTGATGCCTCATATGCAATTTGTTAAACCTGGTTTCTTCACTTTTAACAAGCGGCAAAATGAAACGCACAAACTGTTTTTCTGCGACTGAACTATTCATACTTTTATGTTGATTTACGTGTATATTACTTTCTTGAAGTTTGTTAAATATGCCAGTCAGTGTTTCCTAAAACCCAAGAAAACCTCAAATGTCTTGTTTTGCCCAAAACCCAAAGATATTCAGTTTACTGTCATAAGTGAGTGAAGAAACCAGAAAACATTCAAATTTAAGAAGCTACAGTTAAAGAGTTTTGACTAAAAAATACTCACACCAATTAATTCTTACTGGTTGATGATTAATTTGGTTGACAAATAATCCATTAATTGTTGTTGCTCTGTTGTATATATAGACTTTGTTCTCAAATATTGCTTCTGAAAAAACCCTAGGACCTCAGCGAGACTTCTTCTATAAATAAAGCATAATGATCTACCTAATTTGTCTCCTGCATGTAATTAACCTGCCAGCTGGTTTGACTGGCACGTTACTGGGCTGACTGTGTTTACACAAAGCAAACAGGAGAAGGACAAATATAAGTAGTAAAGCATCTATGATATGTATCGTCACAGTTTGTTTTAAGTACGTGTGCCACCTGTGGGAGCTTATAAATCTGATGTGCATGTTGATTTCAGCTTTTTGAATTTTTTTTAAAATAAAAAATCAAAGTTATTCTACTTTTTTCTGAGTAATTTCATTCTTTAGAAAGCATATTTGAGTTCTCTCTACTTGTAGTTCATTGAACCCACAGTGAGTACAAATATGACAGAAGTCAACAACATCCATAAACTGCTTCAGATTCTGAGGGTTACCACATAAGTGAATCATACTGTCAGTGTCACTTGTTCTGTATATAAAGTCTTAATCTAAGCTGTAATTGAAGCTAAGCCAAAAATGTTGTCCATCCATCCATCCATCCATTCATTATCTATACACTGCTTAATCCTCACTAGGGTCGCAGGGGACTGGAGTCTATCCCAGCTGACTCAGGGTGAAGACAGGGGACACCCTGAACAGGTCACTAGTTAAAGTAGAAGTATGAAGTAGAATAAAACGGAAATACAAGCAGTACTACAACGCAATACTTGAGTTAATGTATAGTAACAGATGTATTTTTCTTCTGACAAACTACCTGTCAAATGTCTCGTGATGTGGGCTCTTGCCCTTGACTGAGCTTGGAAAATCCAGTTGTACTGAATGTACACCTGCGACCTGGAACAACCTGCAGGGCAATTTAAAGTTCGACTTATTTTTATCCTTAAGGAAAAGCAGGCTTTAAATTCATCTTATTATACTTCCAGTTGTTTTATTTGATTCATATGTTTTAAACAATGTACATTTTCTAATTAAGGTTATTAAATATTGTACTGTTATCAAAGTTCCTTATTGTTAGCTGGGTACGTTGTAAATGAGTCCTCCGTACCTTAATGTACGTGGAGTTCTAATAAAGGTTAAATGATTAAGTGACTTCCGAGCTGAGACACAAGAGAGCTTTAAGGTAGAATAAGCCACAATCACAGTACAAAGACCCCTCAGTATAGAGGACGCACAGAGGCGCCATCATAAAGGTCACATCTGGCAGATGCTCTGAAAGGCGATTGGATTTCGAAATTAGCTGTAAAGTCACACTAGGGCCCGAGCCACATATTGGAAACAACCTATTGGGATAAAGGTTAAGTAAAGGTTCTGTGATAAAGCAGTAATGAAACAGGGGACTAGCGCTGTACAGAGAAATTAATGAGAAAGGCCACTACCGCTTTATAATCTGTCTGACATTTTTACAACGTCATATTACTTCATTAAAAGTACAAATTACTTATCTGGAGTACAGAATATCCGAGTCAAATGAAGTTCAGGTGAAGATAACGCGTTAGCTACCGGCTAGCCACGAGGCAAACTACCGCTAATGAGCGTTACTTCTCAACAAAACAAAACTATCAAGAAAAACACCATGTTTAGGAATTACTACATGTTTTTGTACATTTAGTTAACTGTGTCGACTCTTTAAGTGTCTTTAGTTTAGTTTGCAGCCCTGCTACGGACAACACACAGGAACGCTTAATCCAACACAGCGACATCAAGGTCATCCCCGAGAGCTACCGACTCGGTCCTTCACCGACAAACCGATTCCCGGTCTCACCTGAGGATTGTAGGCGGCGGAGGGAGTAGATCCCGTCAGCTTCTGGGTGAAACCGCCGAATTTGTAGTACATTTTTACCGTTGAAGGACGGTGAAAGGTGTTATACACAACAACATCAACCGGTAAGGGCCTTCCTGCTGCGCCCGTCGCCTGAAAGTGACGTAGTAGGGGGGCCTGCCCCAACGATGCCCGTTTAAAAATAGAGTGGCGACCTGGAGAAGGAATTTTATGAAAATATTCTCTAAACAAGAGGTGTTTTTGCGATTTGAACCTATGAGGTTATCCCACCCTCTGCAGTCTCTACATTTTAATGCCACAATTGTACCACTGTCAACTCAATTCGGTGTAAAAAAAAATTACTGTAAATGTGATGCAAGGGGCTTTAGGTAAAGTCAGGTCAACCCACTTTCTTTCTATACTTAGCCCATGTTCCACATTTATGTCACAGTTAGCGCAGACAGTTAGATCAGTGGTTCTCAAACTGGGTGCCTTGGTATTGGTCTAGTTTATGATGATTTAAAGAGCTAACATTGAATTTAAATGTGTTCTTTGGAAATATTTGTTTTCTTTAATTTAGCAGTAACCAGAGTGACTGACCTAACAACCAAAAGCCTTAACCCAAAGTAGCTGTAAACAGTTCACTAGAAGAGATGTAGGTGTTGGTGAGGTGGAAACTTAAAACTACATTCTGAATAAATTGCTAATTATAATCTGTTCAAATTTGAGGTCTGTTTTTCTGACAAACAAAACAAAACAAAACAAAACAAAACAAAAACACAGAAAATTCTGATTGCTTATCTAACTACAGTCACCTATCACCATACAATCACATGTGTTTTTGTTGTGTTTTTATGGTTACTTAAATGATCACATGGGTCACATTCTAGATATAATTTGTACAGTCGTCTGGACAAAAGGTCGATGAAGGTGGTAGGCAGGCAGAAAAATTCCAAAATTGAGCCATAAAACATGAAAACACAATAACACCACAACCTCACCTTTCAGCCTCCCTACTCCTTATATATGGTGCTCAATCAACACCTTGATCACTTCAGTCCTACCATCAAACAGCATGGGGACCTTTTCTATAACTTTGAAGCAAACAAAAGTGCAAACAACATCACAGTACACACCACAAATTTGTTGACTTTTCTAAAAGCTTTCCTTAGAGTTAAACATTTAAAGTTACAACTGAACGATGCCTTTTAATGCAAAAGAAATGTTCCTGAAAAAGGAAAAAACCCTCCACTTGGTCTGGCCCAGTGATGTCACTCTGACACCATGAACTCAGGAAGTGTTGGGCCGGTTCCCTCCACAACACCAGTCCTGCATGGTGGGTCAGAACAAGGGAACCAAGAAAGGTAAATATGAAAGAACAATTAAACCACATTTAACCTGAACCTTAAAGGATAACTGGAACTATGTAGTATGAAGTAATATAATATTAACACAAACAAGTCTTGGAGAGCATGTGCCGTAATGTTACACCAGCATGGTGAAAATAAAGCAAAACATACAGAAACAGTACGGCGTGAGAATAAAAATGTCAAATTAAAATTCTACTTTTGATACTTAAAGTGCATTTAACTGCTCCTCCTTTATTTTATGTGCACTTTGTATGACCTTAGTCTATTTAGTTTTACAGTGAAATACTGACTAATCCTTCTTTAAATCCCATTGATTGACAAATCTCTGATACTTAATATAGACAGCTAACCCGTTGATGATATTGTTGTGAAACAGTGATTTCCTCTGAGTGCTCATAACTATGACTGTGATCACAAATTGTTCAGGGGTAATCAAAATATGATTCATATTTTTTGTTTTGTTTTGCTTTTTTAAATGAAAAGGTCGCTGTGTGTTTTTTCCAGCCCTGAACGGTGCCTGCAGATGTTCCCCTCAGGCTGTAAACACACTTAAAACGCTTCCGCAATCAGATGTGTGCAGAGCGGTCGTGATAAAATGCCAAACAGGATCATGAAAAGTCCCTCGACCTCTTGTGGAAATTACGCTTTTGGTAAATTAATGAGTTCTTTACTGCTGCGAGACTTTGATCCACAACAAGAGGCCAGTCCGTTTTGCATAAATTAAACATGTTAAATGTCAAAAATGACCTGCTTTCGTTATCTTATGTTACATTTTTATGGTACGATGTGAAAGTACGTCTATATTTCTCCATCTTAGGCTGTGTTAACTTGTATTTTCTTGGTGTCTTGCTGTGTGCTGGGCTGAAGCTTATCTTTGTGTCTTGCTGTGTTCATTGAAGAGCTTTTCAAAAAAACAATTTACAAGTGCTCTTGACTGCCTTTGAGAGTGACTGAATGACAAAGAAAACACAGTAAAGTAGCTAAAAGCTGTGGGGAAAAAAATAGACCTAAACTGGGAAGTGATGTAAGGTTGAGTACATTGTGAGTTTATTTTCTCAGAAACTCACAATTTATTCCTTTGTATCTTTACACTGTCAGTTACATTTATTCAACAAATATCGAAGCTTGGTAGATATTACTGTGGTCCAGTATATATATCCAGAAAATACAGACTCATTTATATACTGCCATGTGGACTAGCCATGCTATGGACTTTATTGTTGGTCATTCAATCCCATCACTTTGGTTTAGACTGAAATATCTCAGCAACTGTTGGATTTATTGCCATGACATTTTCTACAAACATCCATAAGCCCCAGAGGATGAATCCTATGACTGTCGTGACTGTACTGGTACTGAAATAAAAGGTTTACCCATCCATCTATTTGCTTTCTTCTGTAGATGAAACCAAAGGCAGTGTGTAACTTAAACACGTCACCAGTCTCTTAAGTGTCTGTGAAAACTTGTCTTCAGTGAAACGGCTGAACATTTACTGTAATAATTGTCAAAATATTTGGTACAGATCATTCATATTTTAGCGATTTCAGACTTTTCCTCTGGTGCCACCAGGAGGGAGACTTTTGCGGTTTTGAGTGAAGTTCCTCAACCACCATTGGATGATTTTGTGGACTGCAGTATGAGCTGGTTTTGGTTGTCAAAGTTCTTCATCAGTTTGATCTCATAGAAGTCACATTCTGGCTGTAACTCAAGAATTCTAATTAAAATTTCATACAAGTGTCTAATATGTGAAAATGATGATTTGATAGCAGTTTATATCCAAAAGGTCAAAGGCTGGTTTTACTGTGATGTCACTGTGTTCTGCAAAAACACTTTTCTGTCAATTTTTCAATGGATAGCTCAGGAAAGGAAGAGCAGATTGTGACCGTATTTCACTTTTGATTAGATGCCTTTTTGCTGACCCTAATCTCCCTTTTGCGACCCTGCAGAGGATGCTGAGGTCAGCGGAGAGACCTGTCCGCTGAGACATCTACACCAGGCAGGATCACGGAGGACCCCCACCACTCCAGCTACGCTTTAACCGCCGCCTGCACAACATCAAGGTAAACACAGTCAGGAGGAGCTTCTTCCCTCACGCTGTCAGGACTGTGAACTCTGACTTCAGATCTATAAGTCATAACACCTCATCTCAAACAGCAACAGCACAGTGGCACAATGTGAATATGTATGAAACATACAGACGCTCTTGTGCATAAGCATACAAACACATGACTCTAGCTGTGTTTTGTTGCTATTGCACAGCCTCGTGAAACAACCACTTTGCATTTCAGTGCCCATACTGGATGTGGCAAATACATATACTTGGGTTGAAGCCATTGCGACTGTGCAGACCTTCTGTTCTGTCGGTCTGAAGATGTGTTTGAAGCATCCACAAGAGTCATACATGTCAATATACTGATGACTTCCATTTTTCCCCAACAAAATACCTTTAACACCTTTTGTTAAATTTCTTCAAAGTCTTCACTGCACATATGACAGAAATGTGGATGTTCTGAACAGTCAAAACGTTAGAACTTTAGACCAAACACCTCCCAAATATCTCCTGGCTGCAGCATCCCAGTTCAGTGAGAGAAATGTTTGAAAAGTCCAAACCCTGAGAGCAGCGCTGCAGTAGTTTTCGAGTTCGGTCGATTTACCCCTGTAGCAGTACTTTGTGAGCCAGACTGAGTGCATTACCGCTCACCCCGGTGTGAATCTGATGAGTGCACTGAATGCCTTTGCCAGCAGGCCGAGGTGTTCCTCGCATTCAATGTAACGTCCCATTGCTTACCGAAGGGAGGCCAGGAGGTTGGAAAAGTGTACCATCACATCAAGACTTCTGAATTTTACCAAGCTCCAGCTACCAAAAAACGGCCGCATCTTATCTCTGATTACATCTTGAGGTTATTCTGTGTGGCATTAATTCATTTAGTTAATTGGGAAGGATGTCTTAGGTGACAAATAAGAATCTTGGAGAATAATATCAGCGTCTGATCATTCTGAGTTCGCTTAAGACATTTTTTATGGCACAATTTGATTTGTAATAAGACATTCGAAGACATTTTGCACAGAGTGGGTTTTATTAAAAAAAGCTCTTACATTGATCACATTAATTACGACTCCATGGTGTATTGATGAAAAAAGTTTTGATTGATAGTTTCAATCAGGCCAGGACCAAAATCCACTGGGCTCTAAACTATGCTACATGATTTATGTATTATAAGGTAGGTAATAAAATATTGATTGTGTTTAATTTCATTTCTGTGGCAGCCAAACTAGCTAAAAAAGCACATCAATAACAATAACGACGACGACGAGGATGTCCACGGTACATGCCAAACTCATACAGGGCTGCGAAGATTATGACAGACTCATTAACTGTTTAATTTCCTTTGCAACAGAAGAAGCGGGATCTGTGCGTGTGCGCTCATTTGTTTGCAAAGAAAAATGAAAAAAAAATGGACGGTTGATGGCAACAGGAGGAAGAGGAGAGGAGATGCAGAGAAAGACTGTTGTGTGGGAGAGGTGTTGACTTGTTTGTTTGGATCATGTGTCTGCTCAACAAATCGTATCGTTTTTGGCAAACCGCGGACCGTGCAAACATGTGTGAATCATGAATGTCAGAACCATCATCTGTGACAGCCTCTACTGTTCATTTTTTTCCACACTTCTTCTTCTTTTTTAAAGCTTATCCTGTGATTCCCAATAATCACAGGGAACAAGAGAAAAAAAAAAGAAGTGCCGTTTGCCAGCCAGGAGGTGTGCGTGGATGTAGACTATTTGTGTGCACACAAATCAACCACCAGTATGATTGACATGTTGGAGGATGAGGTTGCCTTGGAGACACAGAAATACAAAATGCCTTACATTCACTCACAAATGGAGAAGCAATATACACTCCATCTATTCATTCTTTGTGCTCTCCACATTCTGTCTTTTTTTTTTTTTTGGGTTCCATCATCTTCCATCATCCATTTCACACTCCATCTGCCCCATCATATCTGCTGTATTGTCTGCCACCTCCTACTTCTGGCTGACCTGTCTCAATATTTCATTAACCTTGGCTTAAGCTCCTCCTACACACTAAAGCCCTGTGCCTAACCCCTTCTCCATCCCCACTTTGCACTCGCATGTTCGCTCCTTCTCTTTTTATTTCACAGGTTCAACAGGATGCATCTAGGTCACACATCAATCTTGTGTAACTTGTACCATCTGGGTGCAAAGCTTCCACAAAGTGATGGTCAGACAAATACAAACACACACTGCTCTCTCCTTGCAGCCATCTCTGCCTGTAACCATGGGAATACAGTGTAAACAGCAGCCACAGCACAAAAAAAAAGAAAAAAAAACGGATTGACTGCACCTGTGTGTGTGTTAAATAAATAATTGTTTGTGTGTTCCTATTAGTCTGTCCAAATTGTGTGTGCTTTTTGAGGAGGCAGGAGCAGAGCATGCTGGCTGAAGGCGAGATCATCAACACAACAGGCAGCAAATAAAATCAGGTGCTGCTCAGGCAGGAGAAAAAAAAACAGGGCAGCTCACATCATTATTTCACAATGTTATCCAGTGATTTGTTGAGTTGGTTGGTTTGGTATAAGTGCGTGTTTCATCGCAGCATCTCAGATGCAGAAAGGCTGCGCGCGTATCTGGCAGAGCGCATCTTGAGTTCATGGTAGCACTGAACGAAACTGTGGTAGATGAAGGTGATGGGCAGAGCCAGGAGCACGATGCCGCTCACTACGCACATTCCCCCCAGCACTCGTCCCCCAATTGTCACCGGATACACATCCCCGTATCCCACCGTCGTCATGGAGATGATGACCCACCAGGCAGCGGCCGGGATGCTGGCGTAGTCGTGGTTCTGCGTGCCCAAGTCCAAGCCGTGCTCCAGGAGCTGGGCCAGAGCGCTGTATATCGCCATGGCAACGCAGACAAACACCATCAGCATCACCATCTCCCGGTAACAGCGCCGTAGCGTCAGCCCCAGAGTCTGCAGGCCCAGGAAGTGTCTGGCCAGCTTCATGAGCCAGAACACCCGCATCATCCGCAGCACCCGCAAGAACACTCCGGCAACCCCGAGCCCGGCACCAGGCATCCCCGCCCGGGCCATCGCCATGGTGACATAGTAGGGGGTGATGGCGATCACGTCGATGATATTGAGTGGCCTGCGGAGGAACTCCCACTTGTCTTTGGCCACCAGAAAGCGCACTATGCACTCTGCTGTAAACCAGCCAATGCACACTGCCTCCACGATCCTACAGAGCGGAGAGGAGAGGAGAAAAAAAAATGAGTTGCGCACACTGTAAACAGGAAATGGCAGAGGAGCTACGGGGAGATATGGATGACATGAGATACTGCTTGACAATCAGTAAATGCGAGGAGGAAAGAAGGAAGCAAAGCAGGGGGTGAAGTAAATTATGGGAAATGGGGACGCAAGTAAACAAAGGCAGAGGGGCAGATGCGCAGAAAGGACAGTGAAGTGGCAGGAAACTGCAACAGGGGAGGGGATTAAAACCCTTCAAAGAGACTGCCACACGATTACCCCATTGATTAGCACAATCAAACTGAATTAGAGAGAGGTGAGGCCAAGCAAATACCACAGAGCCTGAAGGGCAACAATCAGCACAATTAGACCAAACCAAATCATGGAGCAGCTGAGAGAACTGCATCATCCGCTGGCATGAAACTAAATTGGAATCCTTTTGACCCTGATGTAAACTACTTTTAGTTGATTACCTAACCACTGTAACCGATCCAAACCTCAAAACCGTGTCCAGCCCGAGTGAACAGAACCTAACCTTATATAGAGAATCGCCGCCTTCTGGCTGAGGCCAGAAAAATGCAGAGAGAGAAATGCACCTTTTCTCCCTGCATGCACTAACTTCAGGCAAAGCAACGGTCCAAACGGCGGCTCAGAAAGAAGCTGATTCCTGTAAGTGGTTTAATTTCTGTTTGTTTGCTTACAGTAATGTATAATCCCTCAGTACACATTCTGCTTTCACCTCATCAACTAGTCAAATATCCTGAATCAAGCATTATCTAATGTGTTTGTTCTTCTTGTGCGCTGTGCAATATAAACTCACCAATAAAGATACTCACATTAACTGAGGAGGAGGAGGGGCAGATGTGAGGGGAAAACTAAGCAGGAAGGCAGAACAACACCTCACTTTTTAGAGATTGATTATTGATTTGCTGTCTTGGGGGCTTGTCCGACTGTCATGCGAGGATAATGTTTAATACATTGCCCGAAACTTGTCAGTGCGTTTATTGACTTCAGCAGCGTCACTATCACACAGGGACAAAATCTCATTCTACATAATGCGTAGATGTTTTGAATCTCTTTCTTCAAAATCCTTCATAATGTTTTAATCCTTGCATAGCGACAAACGTCATATTGCCTATTAAAGAGCTGGAATATTAAAAAAAAACAACAACAACAAAAACAAACAAAAAAGAAAACAGAAAAAAAATGCCTCAATGCGTCAACCTTCTGGACCATAAATGTATAGTGCGCAATAGTTTGACCGCTGCCTCGAACGCAAGCAGGCGCTCATATGAGATTCTCAAGTATTTATGAGTGTTATTATTTATTTATACAGTGTTTGTAATGACAGAAATCTATCCTTCACATGGCTGAGTCTGTTGAATTCACTTTTACGCACAGGATTTATGAGAGCACCGTGTCACTTGTAAGATATCCGCACACACTGCGTCTAAACATTTGGCTGTTTTTTTTTCCTGAGGGGGCACTTTTATTCCTTGAACTTTACTGACTGTTGACCATCGCCTACCTGTGCTCCTCCACAGAATTTCTCTTGGCTGTATCCCAATCCGGCAGCGTGCTGGCGCAAAGCATTATCATAGAGACGATGACAAAGATCACGGACACTGAAGCCAAAAGCTGCGCTGCAAGGGAAGAGTTGGGCTCCTCAAACGTCTTGCGCATCAGTTCGAGCCATCTAGCGCGGCCGGTGAGCGCAGTCCGCTGCACCGGCTCGTCCGGGCTCTGGGACTCGTCCCCTGACAGCCCCACGTCCCCCTCGGACAGACTGTCCATTCCGATATCAGACATCCTGTCGTCCAGGCGCTTCTGGCAGCAAGAGTCCAAGTGCGCGCTCTCCAGCCCCCAGTAGAGCATCTCAGTGTAGAAGGACAGCTCACATACTCCGGGGACAAACCGGAGTTTACCGGAGCGCACGTAGAGCATAATGAACACGAAAGCCTGCGCGTGGCGGTCGAAGAAAAACTCATTCCGGTCCCGGTCGTAGTCGTCGCACAGTTCAAGAACCTCTTTCTCGGTTGCGCAGGCATGCAGGCGGCTGACGCGCCGGAGAGGGAAATCCCTGATCACCTCACGGGTGAAGGCGTACCGGGTTCCCCCTACGTTGAGCACGCAGATGCTCTTCCCGAACTTCATCTTGCCAACCTGTGCACTACTCAAACTCCCCTTCACAGTCCATCCCCGCCTTCCATCACAGGAGTTTTGGGCAGCTGGGGAGCGGACGGTCTCCCCCTGCCGCCCCCGGGGCGTGGTTCGCTTTGAGTGGAGGTGGCCCTGCGCTGAGGTCCGTGGCTGCTGGAAACTCTTCCCTTCTGTCCCTCACTCTCTCCTTCTCCTTCTCCCTGTGTAGCCTGTGGAAGAGACTCTCCACCCCAGTCAGGGCGAGCCAATCCCATCAATGATGTCACATGCGCACAGGCGCACGCAGGAAGGAGGAAAAACTCCAACAGGAACGGTGTGGAGCGTAATTTACGCACGATTATCTCCAAAGTGAAGACAGCTCCTTGCTATGAAATAGTGTAAATATTTCCATGGGTGTGATGGAAATTGTACTCATTTGTTATATTTTACCACACACACTCGGCATGCTATTCTTTTGCATACTTCATCATAATCTTTCTTGCTGGAGGGCACTTTGACGCAGTGGCTGTTGTCCTAAATGTGCTTTTTGTAACTATTTTATCTTGGTATGTCTTTGTTTGAATTTGTTTTCATTATTAGTCTATTGTAAAGCATTTTGTTTTGGAAAGCTACCAAGCAAATAAAGTTATTATTATACATTTACTGTGTACTCTCTCTCATGGGAAGCTTTGTCTCTCATGCACTCTTGTTTGCATCAGCTTGACCCTGAAACTTTGGAGCGCCTTATCTTGTCTCTCGAAGGCCCTCAGATAATTTCCGTGGAGTGCCTCATCAGTGGAGCAGCTAGACAAAACCGGGAGACACTGAGCTTTACGTTTTTTTTTTACCCCTAGGTGCTTATGAAAGACACTCTTACCCCATGAGACTTGGCTCTTGTTTTGGGAAAGTCTCTCTTTTATTTTTATTTTTTGGGGGGGAGAATTTGCACAACAAATGTTGTTACAATACAAAACCATGCGTAAAAATGGACACCATAGTTACAGTAATCATAATAACAGTTGATGCAGTTGTATGTGTTGCAGCCTCGACTTCTCTTCCTGTTACATTGAGCAGCCTTGTTATGTTGAAGAAACCTTAAAACTTTTATATGGTTACCTGCAGAACAGGTATTACACTTATAGGCTTGCTTGTGTGTGTGTGTGTGCGTACGTACGAGTGCGCGCTGTCTGTGTGTGCGTGCGTGTGCATGTGTGTGTGTGTGTGTGTGTGTGTGTGTGAGGCCGTGCCTGTGTTTGCGCGTGCGCGGCCCCCTCGCAGCGTCACAGTGGTTTTTCGGGTTGATCCGACTTCTTTTGGCTGCCGTGAGTTCACTGTATTGTGAGGGGTACGGTGGAGCGCAGGAGGAGGGGGGGTTGAATTGGTAAAATTCTCCCGATAGGGTACACATCCGGAGTCTCGACGATCACAATTTATCGCACCTTTTACCTTTCGAGAGCCCGAGTTTTATTGTTTTTAGTAATTTATTCTATTTTCCTCTTAGTTTATGGTTTACACTCTGGGAGGGCAGAAATGGCGGCCAACATGTACCGGGTCGGAGGTATGTATGTCAATGTGGATCTTTTTATCAAACAGAAACCCTTCCAGTTTTGCACCCCGCCGGCTGTAATGTGGCGTTATTTCAGCTCGTTTGTGTTTGCTAGTGAGATACGGATGTGCTACACCAACAGGGTTGCACTGGGTCGGAGCAGGAAGGTGAGAATTTCTAAATATTTGGGATTCAAAATGGGTCAGGCCTCGCGTTTGTCGTGGCCACAGCAGCTAGCCGCCAGCTTGCTAAATGGCTAGCTTGCAATGTAAACATTTTTCAGTTGTCGGCACCTTCGCCGCCCGCTAGTTCGGCGAACACTCGAACCGGGGGGCTGATAGGACGTGGTGCTTTACGGCCAGACATATGTTTAAAAGGTTGTGAAAATGTTACCACGGGCAGTCTGAGGCTGCCTTTGTATTTGCCTCTTCTGGCATGCAGCCATTAGTACGAGTCCTTATTTAGCTAACGTTAGCACCAGCAATGGCTTCACTGATTGCCATTATCGCCGCCTCGCCGCTCCTTTATCCTAGTTTGACTTGTGTGTTTAAACCATTTTTTGGTGATATTACATGCCGGGTTTTTGTTGGTTTTTTTGCCCCACTGTGCAACCTTAGGTTCGCCTAATTAATTAGCAAATTGGGCTGGCTGGCTAGCTAGCTCGTTAGCAGTCTACTGGAATTCAACATCAAATTATTGTCTCGATTCATGGCGTCGTTGCGTCTGCTCGGATTAAATCTTGCACCTCTGCTCACACGAACCCTCCGCTTTAAATCTGTATTGAGACGAATTAGCGTGAATGCACACACATGCTTCACATGCCACATAGACAATAAGCATCTTGACGCTCAGGTGATGTTACTGGAAGCACTTTAATCCCCGGCGTTTTTTATTAATTAATTCATTTCTAAAACCAGGTGAAGCACTTTGTTGTCCGTTTGGCCACCTTTAGTCAAGTTCTCATGCTGCCTTCAGGTGCTCTTTGGAAATTCCACTTCCTGTAAAACCTGTAGGTGCATTCAAGGTTTCTTTTTTTCTTTTTTGCCCTGTCTGAATAATAACACATCTGTCATGGACTAAGTATCTTTAAAACGATGCTTTAAAAATAAATAGTCCAGTTTCTGCTAAACGGACAAATTAAAGAGAAGGAAGCTGCAATTTATGATTTGAAATCACCCACAGTTGACGTATTATTACACATATTAACATGATAATTCATACGCTCGAGCTGAATGCAGCTTCTTGACAGCTGTCTCCTATTGCTCTGCACTGTTTATAAGTCTGAATCATAGTAATTACGGGATTTCAGACAGCGCCTGAACGTAGCACTTGCCACTGGACTGAAGTTGTGCACAGTTGCTGTACAATCTGCTCACTTAGAGTCGGTTTATGCTGATTTTATGTAGGCCTGGGGGGGAAATGTGTGATTAAATTAGCTTTCTGACGTGTCCATATCTCAATATATTCATCTAAGGAAGGGGAATAGTGTGATAACCCCCTCCTAGACTGACTGGGAGATTCTTGCTCTACGTTTGCCCTTGCTTGAACCTGCTTCACTTGGACTTTGATGTTCTCAGCGGTGCTCGCTCATTCCAGTTTTGTTTTACTGGTGGTGTGCACATCTGTTTTCATGACTTTCTGCACATTCACACAGATTACATGTTTATAGATTTGGCACCGCCATAGTGTGTCATTACCTGCTCGGTGATATATTTAATTAATATGGCAGATAATTACTGACTATTTCAGCAAATTGGGAAGGGGATCGCAGTTGATCAACAAGGTGTGCAATGTACATATTTAAGTAGATGATGTTGACTTAACGATGTGACGCAGTGAAGTAATCGGTGTGTGTGTGTTTGCCGTTGCAGATTATGTATTCTTTGAGAACTCCTCCAGTAACCCTTACCTGATCCGTCGGATAGAAGAACTCAACAAGGTTTGTGTGTCGTTTTTTTGTGTATGTTTATTCCCCCTTTATCCCTGAGGGTGAATAGCATGGATTCCTCTCCATGCCTGCACCCACCCACCCACCCCCCTCTCCTCTCTTTGCCATTGTGTGTGCGCATTTTGTGACTTTAGGTGTTTGTGTGATGTGGCTGAAAGAGGCAGATGTTCCCTGGTTACCCAACTGTTGTTTTGTATCAATGGACACACCTGTGGGAGTGTAGGTGGCGTGATAATTGTAAGGAGCGTTTAAAGAGCTTACGTTGCAATAGACTAAAGATGCCAAATGTTTTAGTATAAAGTGACACCGGCTTCGGTGTGGTCTGATGTTTTTGATCGGTTGTAGAGTTTTTTGACCAAAACTGACTGCAGTATGAAGTGAGAAATACGACACAGACGTTTCCAGTGGTGTGAAAAAGCTTTCCTCATGTTGTACTTGCACTAAGATGTTGAGATAAATGCAGGTCATTATCAGATTGTGTGGGTGGGATAATGAAAGATCAGGTCAGTATTAGTTGGGAGAAAAAAAAAGCATATGGAGGCTGCATATTATAGTCTAAAGACATGAGACGTTGCAAGTGATAAACAGGGCAGATAAAATAACAGGAACTTCCTGCTTAATGATAACATTTATTAAAGCCGTCCTACCGCAGATATGGCCTGTATGCAGCTTGTCACGTTAATTCCTTATTAAATGTGACAGAGTAAGCACGACGTTTTTGTGACTGTAGCTTGCGGTGGTGGAGACATTACCATTCGTTATGTTGTTCCTGTTATTTGGCGAAAGTACATCCTCTCTTACCTACAACTTCCCTAGAAAAACAGCAGAACTTGCAGTATTACAGCTGAGAAAAGTTGAAAACACAAAGGTTTGGAAAACCCTCGTACAACCACATCCACTCGCTCCGCGTCAGTCACGATATTTAATACCGGCTGAGTCTTAAAGCTTGTCGGCCTAATTATACAGTGAGACAAGAAATCAATCATCTGATCAAAAACACAGTTGCGGCCCCGGTCAGCCTGTCATAGCAGCATAGCTTGACGAGTACACAAAAGAACCAGGTCTCTCGGGAAATTACAGGCTTATGCGGGGAGGTGTTGCCACTTCTTTCAGTCAACCTGGATCTCTCTGCTCTCCTCTGTTTCAGACCGCCAGTGGGAATGTGGAGGCCAAGGTGGTTTGTTTCTACAGAAGGAGAGACATCTCCCACAGCCTCATCCAGCTTGCAGATAAACATGCAAGTGAGTAGTAATGCTCTTCAGACTTTGTGTTGACATGTGGGTGGAAGTTGCAAAGGTTCAAGTGGTGCATTATCGTATGGGACAGTTTCTTTAGGGTCTGTTTATTAATACATGTTCAAATCAAATATAGAGCTGTTACACAAAGTGAATTAATTACTGATTGGCAGTACTTGCTGGCGTCACAGTTGTTGGGATTTGCTCCCTTTCTCGGTTTTGCGGAGTTGTAAACTGAATATCTTTGGGTTTTTGGACTGCAGGTTGGACAAAACAAGCAAAATTGGGAGATGAGTGAATAAATTCCAACATTTTGTAGATCCAGCATTTGAATTATGAATCCATTTAAAAGTTTTTGGATTAATCAACAATTAAAAAAATTATAATTGAAACACCAAACTCTTGCATTTGAGAAGTGAAAATTTGTGCATTTTATTTGTCTTCTTGACTTAAAAAAAAAAAAAAGACAAGAGGATTGTTTTATTAATAACATTGTTGGAACGGTTTTTAATGGATTAAATGACGTATTAGCACTAACGGGAAGCTGAGTGGTTTTCAGTTACAGCTGGAAAGTTCAAGGAAAACGTCATAACGAGCTTCCTGCTGCATGTCAGTCAGGCGGACATTTCCAGCAGCGTTCCCATTTAGCACCTTGCAAATTACAGCATTTACTGTCAATAGAATGCTTTTTTTTTTATGTTGACCACGGTTTCAGAGCGCAACCATTTTAGTCGCTGCTATTTTTAGCACAGAGAAAATTGAAACGTAAATGAGTGCTCGAGCGCGACGCGAAAATGTGTCGCCATTCACATTCATACTGTACTTCGCGTTCATTTCTCAATTACTCGAACGGGGGAGAACGGCAGTGTGAGTGTATGAGGAGAAGTGGGAAGACAAGGAAAGTGTTATCACAGCAACACCTGTTCTGTGTGGGAAGATGTCTACCTGTTTCCAGGGGCTCTTGGTCAGTGTCTAACAAATTATTAGTTACTTACTCAAAGTAAAAAAAAAGGTGCCGTCTGCCAAAGCAATTTCACACAGTTTAGGTGACTGAGATGAAGAGCAGCAGGAGACATAGCGAGCAATGTCTTTTTGATAAAGTTTACATTCCTCAGCCCTGATGGAAAAGACAGGACTGAAGTGCTGTTTGTCTGTGTTTGTGAGCAAACTGCTTGTAAAAACCAGTTTTGCAGATTTAGCTCGACTCTCCGTAAACATAAAGCAACCTTAAGAGCAAAAATATAAACCGTACAATATGCAAAGACATATGCATTGATCGCGACGCCGTGCCAACTCCGCGAGCGACTCGGAGTCTGTCATCCGCCAGCTGGTCAGAAGAAGACACAGAAACAATAATAAAAATTTGTCACCACGCTGTTAAAAAAAAACTGATTTCACTCAGTGTGTGGATCAGATTAGTTCAGGGGGGAAAACAAAAGAACAGCCACTGAATGCGATAAACACAACAACTTACATGAGTCGAACCTGAAATGTTTGTATTTATTGCAAAACTACTGATGTACAGGTTGAGGTTTATTTCTAAACTCGGGCGACAGTGTCTGCAGAGAGCACCAGGGCTCTTACTGGTGTTATTTTTGGAGCCTTTTTTTTAGAGAAATTTGCATCCGTTTTGTTTGTCGTGCTCATTAATCATTGCAGCACAACATCAAACAGCAGCTGAGGGTTAAACACGAGTTCTGCAAGAGAGTTAACAAGTCGGTTCACCCGAATCTCCAAAATACACAAAGGTTCCCCCCCATCATCCCTGGTGTTTAGCCATGAATCAGGAAACTGGTCGTCAGCATCAGGACCGTTGTATTTCCATCATTCTTGATATTGAATTCTGCACCAAAAAGAAAGCAAACACATCTATTTCAACATGAACTCTTATTAAAAAGCTGCACACACACACAGAGCGGTGCGTTTTGACTGACTGAACAGTAATGATGACACTAAAGCTATTTTCGGCTCATGTTTTGAGTCATCGCAAGGTTATCTTAAACAAGGCGACATTAGCTTTGTGAGTGGAGCATCGCCGCCACAGACGCTAGCTGTCACAGTTCACGAACAACAACGGCAGCCTAAACGTGCATTTCCACAGCGTGTTGTTATTCTGATGTTAACGACTAAAATGTCACCGTGCAGGCTCGTGTCGTGTTGCAGCGGATGTGCTGCTGCAGCTGCACTCGCTGCTGCCATTCAACATGTTGCCGTTGCCCAGTATTTCCAGTTTAAACAACAAACCGCTGTCGAATTTCTCGAATTCTGGCGCTGATCTGGTACCAAAGTGTCATTTCGTCAGTAAGCCATAGAAGCAGTTTGGGGTTTTATCTGCCAAAGAGACCGCTGTTGATTTCCCAGCATAATAGAGGTGAATTATATTCGTGGCACCGAAAGCATCCCAAAAAAATTGATATGAAAAATTCAGCAGAGCCTGAGATTGCTTCCTGTTTTACCATTATCACCGAGCGGTGTTTGAACGCATGCATTTACTGAGCCGCTGACAAAGCTGCCCTCAAAAGTTTATTTATCTTCCGGTGAGGACACCAGGTGAATATAAGAAATAGAAATGCTGCGTTTGAAAAGTTTTTGTCTGCAGAGAGGAATCAGGGTTTTACTCGGGGTTCCTTACAGGGATGTGACGCCACAGCGGTGCCAGTATACTGAAAAACAACTGGCATAATGATGTGGCTTTCGATAGCAGATGATCTTTATTTATAAGTGTATGCCTGCTCTGTGTTGCAGTGATTTAAAATGTTTATGGGCTTCCTGGCATTGTGTGCTGACTCAGCTGCACCAAACTAGCTAATCCAGTATTTATGGATGAACGCTGTGTTCCTCAAATTACATTTCTAGACAGTCTTAAGTATAATAGCTTTGGCTTCTTAAGTGGATAGCAGCGACAGTGTGTGATTGCGAAGCACTCAAGAGCCATTTTACCAATCTGTTGTATTATATCTGAAGACGGCACACCTAGGACACCACATCCGAAGTGATAAATGGGTGAATTTGTGACTTTGAAAATATGTCGGGAGGTAATCTATCCGTCACGAGTGATGCATCAACGCCAGTGTTTCTTTTAATGTGATCTCTGATGTCGTCTTGCCTTTTGCAGAGGAGTTGGAAGAGGAGAAGGAGAACCCAACAGAGACAGAGCTAACAGAAAAACAGAAACACCAGCTTCGCCACAGAGAGCTCTTCCTCTCCCGGCAGTATGAGAGTCTACCAGCGACACATATCAGGTACGGAGCCACGAAGCGGACCTTACAGATCATCATCTGCAGGCAGTGCCCATGGATGGCCACTCATTCAGCCACAAACACATCCATCAAGCACTGTTGACTTGGTTTGTCTGTGTTTTACATGGTGCGTGATTCCCTCTCTCTCTCTCTCTCTCTCTCGCTCTCTCTCCATTAGGGGGAAGTGCAGTGTCGCATTATTGAACGAGACTGAAGCCGTTCTTTCATACCTTGACAAAGAGGTAAGCCCGAGAGAAGAAAATCTGATGTCTGTCGCAGGTTTGTGTTCGCTCAGGCCTTCATTACAGAAGGTGCATTCACAATATTTTACATGCTTTTTAATGGAGCGGCCTTAGAAAGTATTGAATCCTTTTTCTCCACCTTAATTGTGTTGTAGATTTTATATTAAATGAATAAAATTGATATTTTCCCCATTATTCTACATTCAGTAACCCATCATAGCAAAGTAAATGTGTGTTTTCAGACACATTTTTATCAAATCGAGAGGTGCACAAAGGGCAACTGAAGCAACTATATTTCAGATATTTAAAAAAAATACTGAGAAGAACTGCAACTGATTTATTGTCAACTGATTAGCTGATTATTATTTGTTGTGCAGTGCAGGTTAATGCCTAAGATGATGGTGCCAAATTGGTTTATATGTTAAACTAACATCTAAAGAATAAAAATGTTTTAACAGTTGATTATTACGTAAGACAAAAAATCAGCAAATCTGTACATTTGATGATCTGGGATCAGATGGTAACAGGACATTTTTGCTTAAAAATGACCGAAACTGGTTCAAAATGATGAAAATAGTTGCGTTTTTTCTTTTTTCCTCCACTGACTGTTGACTATTCCTCTCGACTCTGGAGAAGACACATTGTGCTCTTGTTTTTATTTACAAATTCTTACTGTTTAAAATATAGCTGACGAGCAGATATTCCAGCGTGGATTGTTTTATCTGTCATAACAGATTATAGGTATACCAGCAGAGTTTCTCAGCAAACGTTCAAATTGATTCCTATTTAAAGTTCAAATGTACAATCGAGAAACTCAGTCTGACATCGGAGCCGGCGTGAGAACCCTTTGTCCTCGATGTGGATCACTGATGTGTCCGTTTCTCCAGGATACCTTCTTCTACTCGCTGGTGTACGACCCGACGCAGAAGACTCTCCTGGCCGACAAAGGAGAGATCAGAGTGGGGCCGCGCTTTCAGGCAGACGTGCCTGAAATGTTACAAGAAGGTACATCGGACCGTTAATGGCAGATGAAGCTTGGTTCTGTTAAATAACCCATTTCTCTGAAACAAAGGCGAATGTATTCTTTCTTGTGCAATCTTGTCGCGAGCGGTTTCTTTGAACGTTTTGTGGGTAATTTCCGGGTAATTTCACGGGTTTGTAACCATGAACTTCGCTTGTGGAAAATCAAATTGGTTTCTTCGCCTTCAGTGTGCGGTTACGTTCTCGTGCCTGTCTGCTAGCTGACGGCGTCGTCGTCGTGTCTTGCAGGTGAAGCAGATGACCGGGACCAGGCCAAACTAGAAGAGAAGCTGTGGGATCCAGAGTGTCCACTTACCAACAAACAGATAGACCAATTCCTAGTGGTGGCGCGGTAGGTCACCTTCGACATCCACACTGATCAAAACGTGCAGTTTAATACCGATAATGACAATAGAATAGAATAGTTTTGACACTTTATGACCCCTCTTGCTTTGTCTGTTACACATAATAAATGCACATTGCTGTAACTCATGAGGAAGGCTCATTATTCTCACTTTTATTGAGTCAGGATGTGAATTTATCCCAGTTTTTGTTTATAAATAATGAATGAAAATGAATTAAAAATTGATCGTGCAAAGTTTTGTGTTTAAATCACTATAATTGCTTTTATAATAATAATAAACAACTATTTATTTTGGGGTATTTTTTTGCACCATCAGGACATTTTTTCCTCCCAGAACTTTAAACATGGGCCTCCTCTGATTAGCTGTATGTAGCAGTGTAGTCCTATATGTTGTGTTTATTTACTGTTTATGCTTGTGTGTGTGTGTTTTCTCAGGGCGGTGGGGACCTTTGCCCGAGCGTTGGACTGCAGCAGCTCAGTCAGACAGCCGAGCTTACACATGAGTGCAGCCGCAGCCTCGCGAGATATCACACTGGTGAGTCGGGCGCACGCTCGTCCCGCCGCGCCTAATTGGCATTTAAATGATGGATCGTAACCCCTCTTTTCTGTGTCGTTTGCTCGCAGTTCCACGCGATGGACACGCTGCATCGTCATAATTACGATCTGTCCAGCGCGCTGAGTGTACTGGTCCCAGCGGGCGGCCCAGTGCTCTGCAGGGATGAGATGGAGGAGTGGAGCGCCTCGGAAGCGGCCATGTTTGAAGAGGCACTAGAGAAATATGGGAAAGACTTCAACGACATCCGACAAGACTTTGTGAGTGTTTCTGCGTAGCTGCGCTCTCGCTTGTGGGGATGTCAGTCATCTGCAACATCCAAGTGTGCCAAGATGATTTGAATAAATGAAGACTGATACAGAAATAATACTGTTTAAATATTTAGTTTTTGTATAGCGCTTCTTTTTTTTCCCCCCCTAACATTTTACAAGGTGAGAGACAAAATGAGCTGCTGGCTGTGCAGGCTGCGGTCTATTGTAATGAAAAACAGAACTTGTTTAGCATACTGATGAACAGTGGCGAGTTTTGGCTTTTGCTGGTGGAGAGATTTGAAAAGTTTCTGCAGACGCTTCCTTCCTCTTCAGCGAAAATCTGTCACAATAGGAATCCAAATTAGCAATCGGCATTAATTCAAGTCGATCGCAGCTGCTGTTCTGTTCTGTGAAGGACGAGACTACCAATTTCAACACTCGCCTTTCAGGCCTATGAAAGAGGGAGGAGTGAGGGTTTGATTCTTTTGAACTTCCCTTCCCTACCATCTACCTATACGGTGCAATAAAGCCGGGATATGGGTGTATGCGGTGGCACCAGGTGCTCATGAATACTTATTAAATGTGTGAATCACTGTCTGTGCAAGGGAGTGTGTTTTCGTCTGGGGCCAGAACCAAGCAAAGCCAGTAGCTCTCAGCCTCTGTGGTCACGATGCCTCTCGCTCATGAATATACATGAAGGCTTCACACCCAGATGGCAAGAACATGAGATATTAATATCATTAATTTGCTCTCTGTCTTCCTTCTCTCTCTCCCCCACCCCTCCATCTCGCTCCACATTCTACTCTTTTGAAGCTGCCATGGAAGTCTCTGACCAGTATCATAGAGTACTACTACATGTGGAAGACCACAGACAGATATGTGCAACAGGTGAGCGTACTGCAGTAAAACAATAAATTATCCGCTGCTGTCGCCTTCGGCTGCGATGTGGGCAGTCTGACAGTGTTTAACAGCTTAAAGTGGCCCTGTGGCATTTCTGTTTGCATCTGTTGTTATGCAACTAAAGAGCCTTTTCTTCACATTTATACGAGAACGTACGAAACCAGGACCCGCTCATAACAACTCCATAGAGGACAAACTCCACAGGGGGCCTTTTGGGCTGCTTAAATAGAAATGTTTAAAACTCAATAGATTTGTAAAGTTATTTCGTCGTTACGTATTTGTTTGTTATGCCTACAAACATATCCCATACTTCTGTTCTTTTCCTCCACATCTTCTGCTGTAGTTTGATTGGCTACTGCAAAGCAAATACCTCAAATTTAATTTTTTCAAATCCATTAAAGAATTACCAAATGTTGGTCCATGTGAGTGAGGCTTAAAAATGCTGGATGTTAACATTTTTAATGCGATTGCCGTTGTCATTAGAGCTGACATGTGATAAGATCTTTGAAACTCTAAACCTCTTAACTGCGCTGCAGATTTTCTGTCAAAAATGTAATTGCGCGTCCAGCCCAAGATTTGAAGACTTTGGAAAGCCTCCTTCCTTCCGCAGCCGCAAACAATATTATACAGCTGTTTACAGGCCGAGTGGCGCGTTAGCTGCCCTCGATGTGTGAAATTAGTGTCGTGTCTGTTTAAAGGTACACTTACGGGGAGTTTGGTTGCAGGAAAGGTGTCAAAAAAAGAGCCAAAGTAAGGGCGTAGAAGTTGGTCGGGATGAGAGCATTAACCTAAAGTATAGCACAGATATCACCTCATGAACTGGTTTCCCAACATACTGATGTGATCGTGGATTAGCCTTTTGTGTCAGAGGATTTCTCACGTCTCCTGAGATAAATCCGCTTTTTGTACTCTGACGCAAACTAAAGAGAGGAAACCCCACCTCTTGAAACGCACAATAAATGATTATATTTGTAATCGTATAAGCCTAATTTCGATTTTAAAAGGTTTCAAATTGTCCAAGAGGATGATGTTTTATTGTGTTGTTAACGAATGAATCCGCTGTGTTTCCCCGCGAGCAGAAGAGACTGAAGGCAGCAGAGGCAGAAAGCAAACTGAAGCAGGTTTATATCCCCACATAGTAAGTCTCCTCGTTCCATACTTCATTATTCAGATGTAGACTTTATTACTGCTCCTGTAGTGGCACCATCATCGTTGTCAGTGTGTTCTAATTTAAAGCACTGCAGAGGACGGCTGCAGTCATTCTGTCTTTTAAATTGCTTCTCCTCCTCTCCGACAGTAACAAACCCAACCCCAACCAGATCTCAATGACCAATGGCAAGATGGCGACAGTGAACGGAGCGGGCCCCGGGGCCTACCATGCAGCGGGCGGGGGCAGAGCCTGCGAGAGCTGCTACAGTGAGTTCTGTTTGTGAGCGAGCGAGTAAAGCAGGACAGGTGTGAAATTAAATCGCCGGGGCAGTGGAGGACGGGGAGAGAAACGATGTGCTGGTCAGCTGAGGGATTCTAGTGGACTGTTTTGTTTTTCTGACTCTAGAAAAGATGCTTTCCTTGATCAGTATCTCCCTTTTATTTTGTTCTCAATCGGGTGACAAGAGCTGTTCCTCAATTTAAACTTGAGGTGTTTCATAGTTGGGCAGTAGGACCACACGGGCCCGTATGCCATGAGCAGTGGTTCACATCTCAGCCAGAAACCGTCTGCTGTCATTCCTCCGCACTTCATTTGCACTGCATTTCTTTTACTTCTATTCAGTGCAACTGAGAATAAAGGTGAAAAATGTCTGAAAATATACCTTGAAAAAAAAAAAGGAAAAGAACTAGGAATACTGTAAATATGTGCCTGTGTCTGCATGTCGGTTTATGAAGGTAGACCCTGAACCCATTATGCTACAGATGGATAGATGGATAGATAGATTCTGTTCTGTTCTGTTCTGTTCTGTTCTGTTCAGGCAACTTGATGAACAAATTCTTCCTGCACCTCATATTTCGTACCCTAAACTCACCAATCGGTGGTCTATTTAAACCGAATGCACCGAGGAGTGTTGGCTCCAGCAACATGCAAATAACGCCGCTGTTTGTTTTAGTCGACGCTTAACTGCAACCGCTCTGAGCTGCCAGAATGCAAATCATAGAATATGTAAAAAATCGTGGCAGTGAATCAATAAATTTTTGCTTGCGCTTTGCCAAACGGCGCTAAAAACTGGAAGTGGGATTTAATAAGGTTTAGGATGTAATTACAACCAGCTAAATCTAAATCTCCATCCGTCACATTGTCATTAATCCTCCCACCTGTCCGTGTACCTGTGTGGACAGATGTTTTTTACTTGATAGTCAGCAGCAGGCATCCAGTGTGCGAGTCCTTCTGCAGTATGAATATTGATAAATTCGTTGAGGGAGAAACAGGGGACAGTGGAGAAGAGATCGATTTTCTGAGTGCCTTGAGACCAGTTCTCCTCTGCAATCTCTCCTAACAAGCGTTAATGCATTTTGTACATTAACAGCCATGCAGTCGGCCCAGTGGTACTCATGGGGGCCTCCAAACATGCAGTGCCGCCTGTGCGTTTCCTGCTGGATGTACTGGAAGAAGTACGGCGGCCTGAAGATGCCGAGCAGAGCCGAGGGCCCGGAGGAGAGGACCTCCCCCAGTCCAGCAAGCAACGTAAGTTCAGGCAGTAGAGAGGACTGAATGGGATGAAACCAGAACATGTTTAAATGTTAGAAGTCAAGAGATGACTGACAGACAAAGCAGTCGTGCTGGTGAACAGGATGCATTTGCGTTAGAAACGACTTTGTAAAGCAGAAGCTAAATTTGCACGACTCCGGGGCTGTAAAATGTAACATCCGCAATATGTAAGTGATGTCTCGCGCCGCCGCCATCAATTATTCATCGCGCTCACAATATCCCGTCCTCGAGCTCGCTTATTAGCTGTTAATAAATTTACACACACTCCTCTTTGACTGTGTCGACTTCTTTTCAAGTGAGAAAACTTGGAAGGTGTTGTCTCAAGATTTGTCCTTTGTTTTCTCATAACTTTCAAACACCAAACCAACCCGGTGACCGTATTTATCCTTTTATCATCCTAATGTTAACCGAACTCTGAAACCAATGAGCGTAAAGTGTTTGTTATACGTAATGATATGCGGAGGAGCTGGGATGCAGCCTTTACCAATCGTTATAAATCGAGCTTTACGAACTGTGACACGTGGAAAGGTCGGCCTGTACGCCACAGTACACCCTTAGTCCGGCAGCCCTGCAGTAAATACTCCCCTCATGAGGGTTTTAATGTTCCGTTTTTATTGAAACCGCTTTTAAAAGGGTGCTGCTTCAACTTTATGGTTGTTTTGGAAGCTGTAATCATCCTCAAAGGCGTAAACGAGGTGGACAAAATATTAAAATCACCTCGTTGTCTTACACAATACAGTTCAGCAAACTGCCGCCCCCACAGTGGCTGATGAGTTAAATCAACTCCTCTGTAAAGTAGTTTCGACAACAGCTGACCATTACAACCTTTCCAAAGGTAGCGTTTATTGCTCCGTTGATTAGTTTTGGATCTGTATGTAACCTCATTTTTCTTTACTCTGAGCAACACTCAGTGGAAACGGCACAACCGTGGCTAGAAGTAGAGAGAACTTCAGAATGTACTCGGTGCAGTTTAACAAAGTTAGAGCGCCATAAATCATAAAAAATAAAAAGTTAAAGCCCAAGTTGAATTTTATTAAAAAAAAACCTTGACAATCTTTTTCCAAGTGCCCTCAGGGGTTATCGATACTCGGAAGAAGAAAATTGTGGCTCTGCAGACTATAGATACTTCAGCGCTCACAGTTTTGATTTGTTTCCAGACTTTGTCACGACCGCTGGCTGCAGCAGAATCACCGACGGCTTCTGAATGTGCAGAATTCCCCTTTTTTTTTATTAAAACACAGAATCTGGACTCTGCAAATGGTAATTTTCTTTAAACGAGACACTAAGAATAGTGATTTTTGATTAAACATCCCAATTTTTAGCTTAGGTTTGGTTATTTTACCCAACGAAAGTGAAAGTCAGATTAGTTCAAGGACTGTCAGAAAGTTGGAAATCAGACCGTTCTTTCTGTTTCCTTCTGTGATAAATGATGCATGTTTGGTGTGTTTCTGTTAAATAAGAAGCCTGTTAAACCTGCCAGTGGATTATGTCCTACAGAGCATTTAAAGAGAAAACTACCATTTGAATATGCTGTCGTTTTGTGAAGCAAAGTAATCTTCTGAAGCCTTCAGACTGTTCCCTGCGAGCCTTTGACGTGAGCGTACTCTCCGTATTAAACACATCGACACGGAGGCTGGTGGACCAGACACAGACAGCCTGGAATTGAAGTGGGACTTTGAGCCTCAGCGGCGTTTATTTTTAAATATTCTGTCAGCAGTTCAGCTGTTCATCGCCTTTTTCTGTCCCTCCTTCGATTCTCAGGAGTCTCGCTCACGGGGTCACGCTCCTCGCCAGTCCAACCACATGGTGCCGATGCGAAACAGCGGCAGCCCCAAGTCCTCCATGAAGACCAAGCAGGCCTTCCTGCTGCAGGCCACCCGCCTCACCAAGCTGGCCCGGCACATGTGCCGTGACATCATCAGGCTGCGCCGCGCTGCGCGCCGGCCCTTTGTCCCCATTAACTGTGGGGCCATAAAGGCAGAGTGTAAGAGCTCTTTCAATTCCTCCTAACTTCTGCCACATGGACGCACACACAACACACATCTGCAGACAAAACACAGCAACACACACACACACACACACACTCACCACCCCTCACCTGTCCTCACCCCGACTGCCCCGCCATCAACCCCCATCTCTGCCCGCCTCTGCCCCCCCTCCTCCCCCTCCCCCCGTCTGTCTCTCTTTCTGTTTTTATTATTATTGTTATTATTATTATTTTGTTTTTTGTATTCTCCCACCCCCTGTTTCCAATAAAGACTGCCTGTCCTCATAACTATGAGTTCTGATCATCTTTTCATTCGTGTTTTTTGTTTTTTTAGTTTTTTTAAAAATAATTTTATCTGTTGTAGTTTTTGGTCACTGTGAACTCAAAGCCATTGTTGAAATTATACACACAGATGAAACAGGGCTCTTCCACACACACACACACACACACACACACACACACACGCCTGCAAACACACACGTAATTAACAGAACCTGCTCCTGTCATTAACAAGTAGATTGTAACAGCATCCGATAGAGGTTATATTCCAGTCTGAGCCGTATATTTGCTGAAGTTAGACGTAGAGAAAATGTATTTTACTAAGAGAAGCTCTATTTTGCACGGCGCCCCTGCTGAAGGTTCGCCCACTGTGCTGTCACGACTGAGCCAGTTGTCTCAGCCGCAAATGTTCATTGTAAATACTGAACCTCAGCTTTAGCGTGTTTGCCATCGCCTTTTTTTTTTTTTGTTTCTTCTGCTTATTTTTATTTTTTTCTCCTCATTCTGTGTGTTTCTGTGAGTGCATCAGACAACATGAACTGATTGTGAGCTTTAGACAAGATTTGAACTGCTGAAACTTGAAAGGAGGGAGGTGAGGAGGAGACTTGATTGTCAAAAAAAAACAAACCATGTAGCTGCTCTTCTTTGCTGCTGGCCGCGTCGCCCACACTAGATCAGGCTCACCCGTGAGGAGTCCTCGGCATACCATTCGCTCAGCTTTATTTCCTGTGTTCCAATCATGCAATATTCATATGAACTCATCGTGTTCGCCCCCCCACCCCATCCCCTTCTGTCTCGTAAATCCTGCCGCGGACGGGATTTGCCATTCATTTCTTCCCCCTTTTTCCTCCGGTTCGCCTCGTCATCCTTCATTTTCTACTGACTGTTGCAATATTCTCATCTCATCCTCTACCTCTTTTTTGCTCTTTTTTCTTTCATTACTGTGTGAATGTGAGAGTAGACCTCAAATAAAGTCACACCTTGAAAGCATCTCTTCCGAGTCCTTGTGCTTCATGTGTCCGTGTTATCTGTCCATCAACTCCACCACACTCGGAGAAGTGGCGGCGGTGGCGGCGGCGGCGGCACCCTCCCTCCCCTCCCCTCCCCACCTCTCAAGCATGGACTCGGTGCCTGCTGTCATTCATATTTTGATGTATGTGTTGTTTGGAGTGCATGTAAGCATGTACTGACATCTGTATGTGCACGTGGCGGGGTGGGGATGGGGATGGAAAGGGGAGGTTGTGTGTGTTTTTTTATTTTTTTTATTTTTTAGCGGTCATGCCATCCCTGAAAGCAAGTCACCACATTGACTCCTGCATCCCGTGATGTTTCTCTGCATTCATTCACACCAGAACAGGTCATTTTTCATCTCTATATTCTTGTTCAAATCTTTTTAATCTTCGAGCGGAGGGGAGTTTGTGCAGGCCCAGAGACGCTGCGCTGACTGACACCAGTTTCTGTGTTTGGTTTAGACATGTTAAGGGTGTCCGAAGGGCAGGGGACTCGCCTACCCAAAACCAGAGCCGCCCAAAGGAGCACTCTGACCAGTGTTCTGCAGTTTCTAGGTAAAATCAACACACACACACACACACAGACACAGGGTCGGGCGTCGGATAATCAGATTCCTCCGGTGTTTTTTGCTGAACGAATCAATAAAACATGAGGTGCTGTGTAGGAGCCAGTTCATGCAGCTTCCAGTGTGGTGTCTCCCCACAGAGTCCCGTCCGGCGGCCCACGCCCCTCGCTCCCACCGCACCCCGGGCCTGCAGACGCCTCCCCCGCGACGCCTCCTCTCCTCCCTCCCCCACGGCCCCCACGGCATGCTGGGAAAACGCAGCTACCATCACCACAGCAGGGCCGAGCCGGACAGGCGCTCAGGTACACGCACACATCTCTCCTGTTAGGGAAAAAAACGAAAGCTGAACTAATTCCACAAAAGTGATTATGACTTGTTGTCCAATACCACTGTTATTGCTTTATTTAATCCTGCCCACAAGCAGACAGTTTTTCTGTTAAATCTCCCCCCTTCCCAAAAAAACCCACTAAATATAAATTGGAAGATGCCTCCCCTGTTTGTTTTAAATACGTTTCCTATGATGTGAGCTAACCTTGGGGACCAACCACTGTTGATATCCAATGTTTTTTGTTATCCTTTTGCTTCAGATTAGTGGAAACACACCCGGAGTTGATAACCTTTTCTGCCATTTCTTATCTAAACTAGCTCGTTGGAGAGAATGACAACTAATTCTAATGAAAACGAATCAGCAGATGGGGGTCATTTGGATAATTTGGATGATTCAACTTCAGTCTGACTCTTTGTTTTTTATTGGTAACTTCACTATTTCTACTGAAATTGAAACACAGTCATTTTGTTTGCACCACTTGTAAACTAGGAAAAGCAATAAACTAATCAATACCATTCACGAGTGACCGATTCCCTCATGCGCACTTTGCATCTCTCTCTCACTGCTGTGGCTTTGTTTTCGCAGAGAACCCAGGTACAACAGGTGGACCTCTCATGGTAGGTGTCTCCTACTTGTTTTATCACGGATCCTCTGCGGCTGCGTCGCTGCCCGTCGTAATAAAACGATCTTTAATCGTGTTTCTGCAGCACAACGGGCGCAGCAGCAGCAGCGGCAACACCCGGGGTGGAGTGATGATCCGCAAGAGACGCCCCAACTGGATCGATGCCCCCGATGACAGCTTCTTCCTCGTCACCCGGGAGACCAGGTAAGCAAAGGTGACCCTTTATTGACCCTTTGATTGACTGACTGTGTGTTCTGTGTGTGTGTGTGTGAAGGGAAACCAAGTGATGCTGCACATAAGAGGAATTGAGCTGTGACATAAAAGGACACCGAGTTATTTTCGTCCGTGGTGACTTTCAGACAGCTGCACAAGCACACACACACACACACAAAAACACAATAATACCCATGTGCTTTGAAGCAGCAGAAGCAGAGTGGCTGTCTGGGAAGCCTCCAGAGTCTTCTTCTCATTATGCAGCATCTAAAGGGGTAAAAAAAAAAAAACAACATCATTGTTCATCAAAACGCCGTCTAGCAGCTTCTCACGCAGCAGAGAAACACAAAAAAAGCAGCAGTTTTGAAAATCCAGATTGCTTTTGACCAGAAGCGGGGGAACAAAATAAAACAAAATGAAACTGATGAAAGGGTAACACTCACTCCTGTCATCACATATATTTATATTTCTGACACTCTACAGTTAGAAACACATTTAAATTCACCACTTTCAGACCAAAAAAAAAAAATTACAGCAGATTTTGTATTTTTCAGTTGAATTTATTTCGCTCATGCAGGCGTTTGTTTTGTCAAATAAAATGGGAACACTTTATCCTTTTTGGATTATTTTTTTTCTTTTTAGAGGCTTTAAAATACTTTTTTTTCAGCGGGAGGTTTTGCTTGCGTCTAGTAATCGATGCTGTTTTCCTTTCGTTAGCCGCGCGGCAGCATCAGCAGGGCGGTCTATCAATGTAGTGCAAACTGATATATCTCAGCAACTACTACATGGACTGCAATTACACATGTAACAGATATTCAGGCTCCCCAGAGGATCAATCCTAGTAACTTTGGTAATCCAGCACCACCGTAAGATTCACACTTTTGGGTCGGTCGGCAGCTTTTGGATGGATTGCTCTGACTTTTGGTACAAACATTCATGTCACGATCGCAAACATTAAAACATTCAAGTCAAAACATTAGAAAATACATAACTGCTGGTCAAATATCAGCATGTTATTAAGGCAGCTGTGGGTCTGGTTGGACAGCGGGTTGCCTCCTAATCGCGAAGTTGGCGGTTTGACCCCCATCCACTTGCTAAAGGGCAAGACAATGAACCTCAGTCTGCCTCTGATGGCAGGCGATCAGATTGCATGGCAGCTGTGTGAGTGTGTGAATGAGAAACACATCGTAAAGCACTTTGCAGAAGGGCTTGTAGCCGGGGTTAAATACGCTTTAGAAGTGGAGAGAATGCACCACCGTGAGCATGCCCACATTAGCTGTCAGTTCAAAGGCCCTGCTGTGCCTGAGTGCGGCTTCACGTAGCCGTTAGCATGCCTGAGTATTAAAGTTTGAGTCAAACGGAATCAAATGAAACTGAAGGCAGAAATGTAAAATTTCATGATATATATATTTATATTCAGCTCAGTGAGTGAGAATTAAATAAAACTACTTCTCTCACCGTCTTTCCTAAATGACTTGCCTCAGCATCCTCCAGCATCCAGACCAGAACAGGCTTGATTCTTTTTTTTCTTCTTTTTTTTTACTTTGTGAACAAATAATTTCTTTAAGATTTTAAATCAGGTATCTAGTTCTGAAAAACCAAATGTCTCAATAACCTCAAACAGCAGCTTACTTGCATTCCTTGTTTGTTTTTGTTTGTTTGTTTTTCTTTTCCATTTTCGCCCATCAGAACACGTGTTGTTGAACGTACGGCTAAACGCATTTATATTTCCTCCACGCTCGTTCACACACACACACACACTCAGTCCACACACACATGCACGCGTGTGCGCGTAATCGATCAAAGTTTGCATGTCCGTGTGTGCGAGAGAAAGATGTTCTTCCATTAAGCCTGTGTCTAAATGAGCCATGGCACCCGGCTCTCACCGCCGCCCTCGGACCGCCGGGGCTAAAATTAGAGCAGCTAACTGGTGCAGATGGAGCCAAGCACCGCTGGGCCCTGAGTGGAAATATCATTACCACATTAACTATGGCTGCACTCACATGGATCACTCACTTACCACTAAGATCAACATGGCTGTGTGTTGGTGTGAGAGAGAGCGAGACGTAGCATCAATCTGTACCCACTGTTATATTATACTGCCATTCACTCTCCTAGCGGAGACAATTAATGCCTCTCTGAATAAAAGACTGCTGCTCTGAAAGGCTGCTGCTGATGAGAGATGATTGGAAGTTTCATTTTTCTCCCCTTCTCTGTCCCTTTATCCCTGTCTCTCTTCTCTCTCTCTCAGCGTGATGAAGAACACAGCGAGTCACAGAGCAGAGAGAAGGAGTGGGAGATCACTCCCACTTATTCAAGGAGGGGAGAGAGACAAATAGAAACGGAAATAGAGATGACAGATTAACACTTTTCTTATCATAGGTAACACAGTGTGTTGCAGTGTCATTAAAGCAATTCAACCTGCTGAATGGGAAGAAAGAAAAAAAAAAGAGAGATAATGAATGTTTGTGCCAGATTTTTTTTCTTTTCTTTTTTTTTTTTTGGACAATCCATCCAAAAATGTTGAGATATTTCATGCTGGAAAAAGGCAGGGGATCAAGAAAGTGGGTAAGATTCATCCTCTGGGGGGCATAAATGTCTGTAGGAAGTTTTATGACCATGCATCCAGTAGTTGTTGAAATATTTTGTTGTGTTTTAAGCTGCATAGTGCGATATGAATATTAAGAAAAATACTTACTGAGCTGTGACCTGTGAGTTCAATGGAAGAAATCAACTTGACAATTTTTCCTCCTCAGTATGTAAAAAAAAGAAAAAAAAGAAATCAAAATGTTCCTCCCTCATTTCCATTCCACATTTTCAGATATTTTCGGTGTAATTTTTGTGGTTTTGAAACTAGTCCGGTCATTTGGTATTATATATTTTAGGTTATTAACTTTAATATTTAAGTTAGTCAGGTAAATATGTATTTTATATTAACATCGTAGGTCCTTAACCCTTAATATTTATAACTGCTCATGTAGGTTTATAACTTTAATCTTATTCCTCTGTCAGAAAACCCCCCTGGGCCCCACATCCGTTGTTTAAAGTGTGCTGTGTTCATTGATTTATTCACTCATTCGACCTTTATTTAATCTCCGAGTACATTCAGCAGGAGGAGCCGCTTTTGTAATATAAAAATCTAAGATGTAGACGCACACAAATAAGAAACTAAGGTGCAAGAAAACAAAAAAATGGAAGAAGAAGTTAGTAAAAATAATAAAAACATTAATTAGAGCATTAAAATGTAAAAGCAAATGAATCAACTGAAACAGGAAAGGCTGAAAATCAGTGAAATTAGATAAAATGAGGCATATGAATTGCCAAAAGAATAAAAATGAGTCAGTGTAAGTCGATTAGAAAAAAAATAGATTAAGAGAAATTAGAAAAAAATACTAAACGAGACAAATGAATAATATTACAGTGCATTTTTGAAGATTATTTAACAGTAAAAAAAGCCTTAAACGGTAAAATTATCCAACAAAATCAAAGAGTCCAAAAGCAGAACTTCCCTTTTTCTACTTCATCTTTCATCTAATTATCCCTCTGATTGATCTTATTTGCTGCTGGAGGTCTCCCAAACCACTGAACTAAACAAACTGTATATAAAATAGGAAAACTAGCTCCGCTTTGATCGACTACATCAGAAAACTGCTGCTGCTAACGACACCTCAGTATTAATCTAATAATGTCATATATATTAATGTAGGTGTAGCAAAGCATCAGAAAAAAAATGGGGCCAGAATTAGAGAAAGTAAAATGTAAATGAGACAGCTTGATATGTTTGAGGATAGATTTACATGTTTGCCTTCCTCTGCTCGACGGCCAGCTGAACAGACAAACGGCAGAGCTGCAGATAATGTTCCACCAGAGTGAAATCTGTGCTGCTCTTCCTCGTGTTATACTTCAGCTCTAAGCGACAATACGTGTGTAACAATCGATCACGGAGTGTATGGCACTTTGCAGAGACGCACGTTTACTGCATGCACTCTCAGACGCATTCAGACGCTTTTCATCAACAGCAGGGACCTGCGATGTGTCGCAAGAAAAAAAAAACATTCACAGTGTTGCTGAGAGGGCGGCGAGAAGACGAGAGTGCCCGCTGAGCTTTTGCTGTGCATTAAATCTCAAACTGCCTAAAGGGAACCATGAATAATCGCCTCGACGCTGTGGTTATGTACCTTGCATTTGTCTCCAATTGAATTCCATTAGTGCCGTACGCAACATTTGCGAGTGTGTCCGTCCCACAGTCTTGGGTTTCAGTGCAACTCGGTTGCTGTGGGCTGTTTAAAGTGCCTCCCTGTCGCAGCACCAAAGCCCACCGCAGTTCTGGAAATTACCTCCGAGCCCCCTTTTACAAGCCTGAAAATCCTGCAGAGATGTTTCCCGTCTCTCGCCTCGTAGCAGAGACATGTATTTGTACTTCTGCTCAGGATGCGTCAGTAAACGTTGCACCCTTCTTTGGTGAATCCTCCCCAAATCAGACAAACTTGCTTGTTTCTAATTCCTTTCTCAGCAGCCTGGAACTGCAATTCAGTGCCCTAAAATTGAACTTTTGTGCTCATATGAAATCATTTGAACTAACTTCATAGAGCTGCTGCTGGTGCGGCTCAGACTTTACACCTCATATAAAGCTGTTGCTTGTTAGATGTGCTGATCACAGAAAACAGAAACATTTTTCTGGCTCCTTCTGCTTAAAACAACCGAGTGATTAACAGACAGCGATCCACTGGCGTACATTTATGTAAACCCATAATCTACATGAGCGATGAGCTGTACGATCAGACCAGTTTCAGTAATTAGTAAGTAAATAAAACCAGTAATTTCCAAAAACGTAAAGATGCAACCATGATCTAGAGGCAACTACTGAAATCTAAGCTGCAATTCTTTAAATATTAAACCTTAAAGGCCACATTCAAAACATGTTCTATGAAGAAGACATGCTAAAGACAAAACATGAATGAATGGAACCAAATCTAAAAAGGCCAAAACTCCCTAAAGCACAAGCCCACAGCTCACAATGTGTGAAAGTCGGAAAACATGCTTATTTACTGTCAGGCTCGGTGTTAAATAAAAAGATCAATACCTCTGTGTAGTTTGAATATGAAGCTGCCTGGAGCAGCAGGTTCGCTTGGCTTAGCACAGAGCTCTGTTAAATACACAACAGCTCGGCTGCAGCAGCTGCAGATGCTGCTTAGAAATGACAAATCTGTAGGAACACATCTGAACTCATCAGACAGAATTAATAAAGACAACATCTATAAGGAAACCCACTCAGTTATGGTAGCTATGGGAACAGAGGGAAATCTGGGGAATGAAGAAGCAGGCTTACTTAAAAAAGCAGAGGTGGATGTACTGAAGTAAAAGTAATTAAAGACACAAGCGGCATTTGACGGGTCCTCGCCGTACGATTGTCGGCCGTCGCGCATGTCGGGTTGTGGCGCAAACGTCCTACGAGCGGGACTGTGATCCGGCGTGTCGAGTTTGGGGCAGATCGGACCACGTGCGGCCTAGTTACGAGCCACTTCCTGTTTTGTGGCGAACCGCGGTGGCGTGCGTGTTAGCCGTGGTGGAAACGCGCTCTGGCTCAGACTCAGAGCACGCGTGTAAAATTTCAGGCCGATTGGAGCACAGACACAGCACGTCTCGTATTCTGCTGTTTTATGGCGTTGTGGCCAAACTGCAGGGGGCGCCATTTCCACGCAGTCAGACTTTTGCAGACCATTTTGCTAACGTGTAATCACCACCTCCTGTACTTTGTGCTGGCCAAATTTCAGGTGTGTACGACCTTCCCTGTAGGAGGAGATAGATTTTGAAAATGGCCAAAAATGTCCAAAAATCTGGCAAAATTGGAAAAATTGTCAGTGTTTTTTCAAAATGGCGGACTTCCTGTTGGGTTTAGGACTTGGCGATGATTGACTTTTTTGTGCGTCCTGACCTCCACACATGCCCAGCGAATCTTGTAGCTGTAGGTGAAACAGCCTTCTGACAAGCCTCCGTTGAATGCCAAAAACACAGCGAAAATGGGCAAAATGGCCATTGATTGAAATTGCACGGGCCACCATTTCCAAACCGTCAGACTTTTGCAGCATGTTTTACTAACTTTTAATCACCACGTCCTGTAGTTTGTACTGGCCAAATTTCAGGTGTGTACGACGTATCCCCTAGGAGGAGATAGATTTTGAAAATGGCCCGGCATGCTCGCTGTTTTTGCAACATGGCGGATTTCCTGTTGGGTTCACAGAAACATGCTAATGGACTTTTTTTGTGCATCACAAGTTGCTACACATGTGTACCGAATTTTGTAGTTGTAGGTGAAACGTAGCCACGATGGGACTCTGTTGAAATATTGTAGGGGGCGCAGTTGAGCTGTGCTGCATTTTACAGCTTGGTCCTGCGTCGCTCTAGGCCAAACGTGCTTCCGACGGGACTCTGTTGAAATTTTTAAGGGGGCGCTGTGGAGCCATTTTTCTATTGAGGAGTGTATTTCCACCAAACTATAAAATTTTTCGCCAGGTCTGATGTGTGTGCCAAGTTCTGTGCAGTTTCGAGTACGTTTAGGGCCTCAAAAATGCGTCTCTTTGTCATGAAGAAATAATAATATTCCCTCGCGGTTCCTAATAACACAACAGCGTAGGAACACTTTGTTACAAGTAAAAGTCATGCATTAAATGTATACTTACTTAAGTAAAAGTACAAACATATTACCATCAAAATATACTTAAAATAAATAGTAAATACACCACCAAAAGTATAAACTTACATTGCATGTAAACAGCATTCACCCTCCTTGGAGGGTTTCACCTTTTAACTGCTTTTGAAAACTGAAATATGGTCAATTAATGGGCTGTTTGGACAAGAGGTTACAATAAAGACTCTTTCATGTCAAAGTGAAAACA
>NW_007579802.1:0-41808 GCF_000690725.1 Stegastes partitus
ATTTGGGAAAACCCTTTGCCTCTCTCCTCCTCCTCCTCCTCCTCCTCCTCCAGCCTTCACATCCGGGTCAGTTGGGTTGGTTGGAGCTAGATGATGCCTTCAAATACCCCTCGTAAACGTGTAAACTATAAAGTTTGGAAGTTGTGAACAGATTTCCTTGATGCAATAAGTGTTATTTTAGAAATGAACGTAGATGCATGATGTTGGAAAAGTCACAAATTAATGTAAATTAGTGTTGGTTAATTTATTTGTTGAATGTGTACAGGTGGCATGCTATAGGATAGGTTCAAGGGAACTTTGAAGTACATTAAGGTCCGTCTTTAAATGAGAATTATTGCTTAATAGTAATTTAAAAGTCTTAACCCTCATATTACCTTCAACTTTACTGACATCTTATCTTTGGGTTCAGTTTGACCCCAGCAATGCAAACCTCCATCCAGAAAATCCCAGAATATATATTGTTACCCAAGTTTATGTGTAAATATTTTAAATAAAACTGGAAAAAAAATGCCAATGACTTATTTAGAGATATTAAACACTGAATGTACTCAGGTGTAATCTACCACAGGTATTTCTCAGGTACCTCCGTTCCTCACTGCTATTGTAAATACTCTGAATTTTATATCCATTTTATACTTATTGCCACTTATTTATTTTTTATATCCACCGTTAGGCTCTACAAATGTCTTTTTTTTCTCTATCTTGCACAGTTTGTTAATTTGTAGTTGTTCTTTACACTGAATGGGATTGCACCCAATTTCATTGCACTTTTTTGGGGGTATAATGACATTAAAGGTTTCTGATTCTGATTCTGACCCCAAAGATAACAGGAGGGTTAATTTGTGTTTTTTATAGATTACAAGTTGAGCATTTTTCTTCGGTAAGTGGTAAAAAAGTTGTTAATTGCCTCTCTTTTTAACGTTTTATGATATTTGTTGATGTTTTATTGTTGTTTTTTGCTGTAAAAGAACTCCACTTTTGAAAGGGGGCATCCAAATAAAGTTTATTGTTATGATCATTAAGTTGCGTACCGACATGCAAAGACAGCTAAAAGTCCCAAAAAAAACATATTAGTGCAATTTTTTCAATGAGCGTTTCCTCACAACGTCGTAGTTCTGTTCTGAAGTTGTGTTCACTTGCAGCTCTGCGATTTCCCATGATGGAGGCGGCCCGTGAAGGCGTCACAAGTTGGGCAGCTCTCAGTTGTTGCAAAGGCAGACTGATGATCCAGCTGCTGAGTGTTCGCTGACATGGATACTACTGGCGTTTCCCCCTGAAACTGGACCCATCACGGCGGCGCGGACTCTCCGGTGGGGCTTCAACCAGCGACCAAACTTCTTCCACGGCCGCACTCATGTGATCTATCTCCCCCCCCCCACTCTCCCCTCTCCTCCCCTCCACCTACTGTTTTGGAGCCATGTCCAAGAGCCTGAAGAAGAGGAAGAACCACTGGACCAACAAAGTCCACGAGAGTGTCCTTTGCAGGAGCGCGGAGGGGGAGCTGGGGCTGGAGCTGAAGGGCGGCGCGGAGAATGGACAGTTCCCGGTCGTCGGCGAGCTTCTCCCGGGCGGAGCGGCGTGCCACAGCGGTAAACTCTGCCCGGAGGAACTCCTGCTGGAAGTCAACGACACCCCCGTGGCCGGACTCACCACCAGGGACGTGCACGCCGTGGTCAAGCACAGCAAAGACCCCGTCCGACTCAAGTGTGTCAAACAAGGTGAGCTTTTTTCCAACTTTTTTTTCCCTCCCGAACATTTTTTTTTTTTAGCTTCTTGAAGCTCTTTTGTGTTTTGACAGCACTGCTATTGTCTCCCAAAAAACTGACACTCTCCCCCCCTCCTCCTCCTCCTCGCTCCATGTTTGAAGCCCACCATGTGCAGAAATGTACATTTTTGTAGTTCTTTTATTGTAGTTTCATATCTTGGGCTAGTTCTGGACTGAGCCGTGGGGCTACAGCGGGGTTCTGGACGGGTTTCGGTGCTGCTGCTGCTGTGTTTTGGATGTTCAGGGGGTGTGTTACAGCTGAGGATAAACACACACACATTCCACTTTTTACACATAATTCAAGCGTTTGTTTTTCATGCTGCTGCAGCCTTGAGCAGACATACATGCTTGTTATTCATTTGTGTAGTGTTTATAAACGCCATGCTGCCACCACCACATGCTAATCCTGCATCCTCACACATCTAAACATTGGATCAGATCAGATATTGGATTAGATTAGATTTGCTTTCACTGCCAAAACTCTACAAACTGCAGCACAAAATTACAACCAAACATGCTCTCTTTGCTGTTTCTACATGAAAATTGTTTATTACCAACACATATTTCATCAATTAGTCAATTTACAAACAAAAAAACAACAATAAGACACTAATTCTCTAATTTCAGCTTCTAAATTAATTCAATTTATCTTTATTTATCCCTGAGGGGTAATTTAAAAGCTCACCGATTATTTAATATAAAGACATAAAATATTCATAATAAAATAAAATAAAAACAAAAACATTAGGACTGTTTTTTAAAAAAATTTTTGTTTAAAAAAAAATACACTGAATATTTTTGGATGTTTGACTATTGTTTAGCCAAAAACAATAAGACTTTTATAGCAGGATTTTTTTTTCTTGCGTAGATTTATTTATTTTTTTGTCCACCCTGAACACATTTTTAGAAAAAAAAAACACCAAAAATTACAAATAAAAACTGCGATAAATTTTTTTGCAACCAGTTTTGCTATTTAGTGTTTCAGTTATTCAAGCATAAAAACATTTTTGTTTCGCAGTTGCTTAAATATTACAGGAAAACGCATGAACTTGTGTTAAATAAGGCAACGCATCCTCACTGCATTTACTGTACGCAGAGCGATCACGCCCAAAAGCCCCCATGTGAGCCAGAAAACATCAACCAGTAATGGAGAAAATAATAATAATCAGTGAACAGGATTGTTTTAATGTCTAATCCTGCGATTTAGTTCTACTCAAGTGTAACCTCTGCAGCACTTGAGTTTACTTTCTTTCCCTGAATAGTCTAAAATTGCACCACACTTTCAGTTTAACCTTTGAATCACATATATAACATTTTATTTTTTTATTTATTTTTTTTGCAGAGCAGACATTTAAGCATGCAATATTTATTATCCAATTTGTGCTACATTGAGTGGACTAAATTGGATTTGGAAAGGATATTGTATAAATATTAGAGCAAATCCCCAAGTCCCCTATTTCAACATTATAGCGGTGTCACGGAAAATGAAAAATACCATAAAGTATGATAAGGTCACTGTTAGCTCAATATGCAACAGAAACGGCACGAGTCCCCTCAGGACCATTGCAGAGTGGTTTTTTTTTTCGAGTGGGCAAGTAATGTGGATTGCTTAAGTGAGCGTTGCGGTTGCGCTGGACTGGAGGCACTTGAGGCCGTGATTGTGCCGAGTCGTATTGTGCAGTAGCCAGAACACACACGGTGTTGACTCTCACGTTTGACAAGTCACTTTAAATTGCTCGCACCATCTCCAAACTCCCCTCCATCTCAAGGCTAGTCAGCTTCGTTTCTCTTGTGTTGCACTCCTCTGGCCATCTTTTTTTTTATCCTTGCAGCTAATGACACTCGGGGGTCTCTTGTTGTGTGTCGAAACCAGGATCTGCTGGATCTGGTTTTGGGGTGAAAAATCAGCAAAAAAAACCCTGTAAGAGGCTTTGGATCAAAGTCTTAGGTTGTGAGCGCGCGCGTGCACGTCCAGCATCACATCAAGGATTTATTCAAAAGGCAGCCAAGCCTATATCAAACTAATGTGTTACTTTTTTTTATTTTTCCATGAAATATTTATTTCCTCCAGCGATTGCCGAAGTGATTGATATTCTCCCCCCCAACTCTGCTCGTGTTTGCGCGATCGCTTGTTTACAGTGTCAAGTTGTTTTTAATATGATTGATATGTACATTAAGTAAACATTATGGAGGAAAAACATACTGTTTTTTTTTTTTTTGCATCGCCCTTGCAGCTGTGTGTTCAATAATAGATATTTTTCACTACAGCGGAGGCGTATTAGCTCCTGTAATCCGTCTCAATAGAGTCCTCATTGAGGAGAGACTCAAAGAGAGCGCAGTTCAGTCCACTTGTTCTGATGCTAATATGAGTGTGTAATTAAGAAATCTGTCTTTATAGGAAGTTGTTTATGGCTTAGTTTAATTTTCTTATTTACCTCCGAGACGGTTTTCCTGCGTGCTCTGGAGTCAGAGAAATATTTGAAGAACTTTACTTCATGACCTGAAATGATACTGAATATACAGTAGATGTAGAAACGCACAACATTCCTGTAAGCCTGACAAACAGACATAGTGCAGCAGGAAGCCTTCTAGGGGTTGATGCATATATTGGAATTATTAGTAATCAGGGACACAGATGACTGATTTTTGGAATTGATATGCATTAAATTGACAATCGTGGTGTCAAAATGTAGAAAACCATCTTTGTTGAAAGATATTTATGTTCTACGTATGTTTAATTAAAGGTTCCAGATGGTAAAAATCCATCTTATTGTGTTCTGTATGTCTTAAAATCTTTGAGGTATAAAATAAAAGCTGTATTTACAATATGTGTATGAATATTGCTGTTTCTCAGATCTCCCCTAAAGTCTTCGAATTTTAAAAATCAGTAAGATTTTCATTCAGTTCTATGGAGAAACTAAGGAACCAACAGTCATTAAGCCAAAAGTCTGCATAATCCAGCCCCCTCACTGCCCACTGCTTCCAAATGAACCGTTCAGAAACCACCGGGGTTATTTGCTTTCTACAGCTGCTTCTGCTAACTCTACAATGTCTCAGCCTCGAGCAAAACACACCAAAAGTTCTACTGTTGGCTGCAAGAGTGAACACAAGAGTCTCCATGCACTCCCAGCATCTGAGGAACTGAAGATCTTGTGCATTATGTATGTTTTTGATATCTCGCTAACCCACTTATCTCGCTTCATTCACAGCCCTCAGGAGAGACAAGTGGGTTGAGTGGGTTAGCGAGGTATGTTGAGCCTAAAGTCAGAGTTTTTAGTATCATGGAAGCAGGTTTTGTTCAGAATTTTGGATTCAAACCGGCCAGAAGAAGCGTCTCCCTTTAACCAAATCATTTTCTGACGATTCTCTTTGAGCGATACAGATTCTCAGCTGAGGGAATGCATTTTATCTGCAAACATGCTACTATCACTGAATGAAGCTGTATAGTTACAGTGTCGCACACTGTATATATCACGTTGCCATGGGAACCAGACGTCTATTTAGTTGGTGCTGCAGAAATCATATAAATATGTTTTTATGTTTGGCTCTTTTATGTTTCGTCTCTGATTCGTTCGCTGTGCTGGAACCGGGATATCAATTTTGATCTCTGATGGCGGATACAGTCCTGTGACGCTGATGGTGAAAACACCCGCTCACTCCTCCCCTGGCAGAACAAATACTCTCCCGCCACCCCCTCCCAACTATTCAGGATATTCGTCATTAATTGGGCCGAATATCCGGAGAACAGAACATGCTATTCGGACCAGCCCTAGTTGACTGAAGCAGCTGAACGTGATCGTTTCTTTTTTTGCAGAAAAGTCACATGACGTGTTAAACGCCACCTTTTTTCTGAATGCACTCGAAGTCTGAAGCAGAAAGCCCGAGTTAAGAGATGATCACAGACTGGGGTTTTAGTTTTTGTCGAGCCGACTCACACAAAGAAAGCCTGGCTATGTCTAACCTGCTTCCTAGTACACTCCTCTGCTCTCTGTTCAAACACACAACATTTTAGTACAGATGAATTCTCTTGTATTTACATTCCTGCCTCTTTCTGTTGTCAGAAAACAGAATGAGTTTGAAATAGCTGCTTATTAAGACTTCATCTCAGCAGCAGTCATTTTCAAGCTGTGGATCTGCAAAGCTAAACTGTTCATTTGTCAACCTCAACTCGTTGTTCTGATAGACTCACTCAAACACACGAGTTAAGAACGGTGGTAGCGCAGTAAGCTCTGTGATGTTTCCATGTCAAATCGGCACTCAGAAAGTTGAAAAAAACGATTAGAAGCATGTCTGCGTTGGCTGCCGTGTGGTCGACTGATTTGCTGTCAGTCACAGAGACAGTCTTCAGCAGCTCGATTTGACACTAGAGGAGCTGATACCGTTTAGACCAGGGGTTAAACAGTCATGGAAGCATTTTGAGCTGTAAAAAGACACATTCTCAGGAGATCCTTTTATTAATTTGATGAAAAGGGGCACAATGTGGAACCTTTAAAAGAGAAGTTTTCAACATGTACTCTTCAGTTTTGTTGCTTCTGGTGTTTAGCCAATCAGATAGTGCAGTGGGCGGGACATTATTCTGAACCACAGGAAGCTGCATCAGAACCAAAGTAGCACATTTTTTCATTAATTAGCTTTACGGATAATTGCGTTTAAAAGACATAATTGCAGAAATGCCAAAAATTAGGCAGATGGATGATTAGGCCAACAATCGGTCAAACTTTTGTGCCTTCATATAGCAGGAGGGTCTGATCTTCAGATTGTAATATATTGTACAACAAGGTAACATGCTGAACAGTGAGTCATTGTGTGTTTAGCTGCTGTTGTCCCACATGTTTGCCACGATTGTACGACACATGGAACTTTCACTCAAACTGTATTCTGCGCTTTCACATTTTTACTTTCAGCGTTTTACTGTTTGGATGTAACCCAAAGGAACAAAATGCGTCCAAATGAATCGCTGCGCTTTTTCATAAGACACTGTCAGCGACTATTAGAGCTGAAACAATGAGCTGATGAAGTTGTTTCTGCCTTGTAAATGTGAGTTCTAGACATTGGCTGTCTGTTCTTTGAGTTATCTCGCTGGATTTCAGACTGTTTGTTGCACTGACAAGCACATTTAGTTGGACGATTGAAATGTAGGAACTTAAACAATCTTTCTGTGTTTGCAGACCAAATCATTTATCAGTTAGTTAAATAAATACTCTGCAGATAATTGATAATGATAATCGTGGTGCTTGCGCTCTCTGTGACCATTGCTCAACGTTTCTTGCTGCGAGACTTGCATTAAATTGGAAAGCTTGTACGGCAAAAGAGTAGCGACAGAAAACATTGGAATTTGAGTTACAGCTCACCAACATCTCTCTGTCTTAAAAAAAAGATCTTTTTCTCTCCGCTTAATGTTGTTTTCCTCCTCAGATTCATCGTGGTCCACCAATCAGTTATGGAATATTATAAGCAGAGAAATGCAATTTTCTCTTTCAGTATCGGGCGCATTCAAAAAAAACTGTCTCGTTTAAAAGCACAAATATGATTCAAGCATGAGTAACATCCAGCGGTAATGATAGGGTAGTGGTCCTCTTTCGCATCGGGACGGTGCACTTGAGGATAAGGTTTTGGTTGGACTCGGCTGTAAACAAAACCTTTGCTCTCGGAGAACAGCTGCTTGGCATTTTTTGGGGGGCTTGAATTGATCCGGGGCGACCAGAAGAACAATGTGTTCACCTGTGCACGACTTCCATTCCAGGACATTGTGCTCATTGTGAAAACATTTCGGACGTCGCAGCTGTCCTTAAGCCAAATTTCTATTTTAACCTTTAAAAAGAAGGAGCAGACAAACTTGCAGCAATTAAACTTTAAACCCTCTCAGATATTGGTTTACAACGGGGCAGATACTTCCCAAGAAAACAGTCATAAATTGCTTTTTGTTTTGCCTCCTTTCTACCCTCCAGTCAAGGAACAGGGTCACTGACCAGCTTACATGCATGGTCGATCTCCAAAGGATGTTCATGGCCTTTCTGAATAATACATCAAGTTCTGTTTTGCAGCGGTCTGCTGCTTCACTAATGCCACAACTCTGAAAGTGCTGTCCCTTTCTCTTGGGATATCTTGTCTGGATTGCAGAACTTTCATCATCATCCTCTCTGTAGTTACACGTCCTGATTCGTGCTCTTTCTGTTATAGCGAACATGAATCATGTTTATGCACTTTGGTCGTTTTTTTTTAATGTAATATGGCTTTAATTTTTCATGTCATCGGAAATCCTAGGGCATCGTCCCATGTTACACCCAAGCACATGTCTAATACTGTCTTTTATTATTCTCGGAGGTGAGGATTAGATTAGTTTGCCATCAGCAAGCAGGTTCTCCCTGTAGGACATAATTAGGATCTCCTCAAAACACTAATGGGTATAAAGGAGAACATAGGGCACAATTACACTCTCAGAGACGTGATGAGTTCTGCTTGGAGCAAGACATTATGGGTAATGTAAGGATGGGATTGAGACTAAGTCCTGTGGCTACCGTGGCCCCTGTGGATTTGATGCCAGCGAAGGGTAATGATGCACTTGTTCACAGAGTCTCTCTTAGAAGATGGACATAGTTTTGCACATTTTTCACATTCAAGTTAACAGAATCAGATGTTTAAAGAATGGAAAACCTTTGTCACTTCCACATGGCTGTTTGGTAATGTCACAATATCGCACTTTTATAGGATACCTGCCTGTATAACATGCATTAATCTGTTAATGAAAAAATAGAGACAAACAACAACAAAAGTGCACCATTCTGTGTCCATACATTTTCATTTTCTTCATCATATCACCATCTTTTCATCAAGATCAGCTTTTTAAATGTCTCCACCTTTGCCTTTCCCACTGCTGCCTATAAAAGGTTTAACCCTTTATGGGGCAGATGACCATATTTGGTCACTTCCTTGGACGTTCAATATGTCCACACTGTGCCTCTCCTTGAGGTTGAAGAACCATATGCACTTTGATTAAGCTTTAATAGTAGTGCCAATATCACTACATTACAAAAAACGTCACTAAACAAATGTTCCAGGCACTTTCGAAACGCTTTGTTACTGGTTTACATGGAACTCCACTTGGATTTATTTCTTGAGATTAGCGCCAACACCACCACCCCAAGAACAATATTACTAAATGCCAAGCGCTTTATAAATACTTTGCTACTGGTTGTGTATCATTACCTCAAACTAAAATGTTTAAATAAATGATTTTTGCAGTTTGTTACTTTTTCTTTTGTTTATTATAAATTCCATGTTTTAACTGTAGACGGGCAAGTTACCATATGTGGTAACTTTATGAGTCTTGATTTGCAATATTTAAAGTCACAAAAGTAAAAACATCTTAAATATCCTTCAATAACACCCTAAGGTTGAAATGTTCATTTTCCAAGTGTATCAAGGAGTGCTCAATAAAGGGTTAATCCTTGCAGAGACACAGTCGTCCACAGATGCATCCATACCCTTCTATTAAAGAAAAGGCAAAATTCACAATAGTCACTCAAATAACTCGAAACCGAAGAAAGTAATAATGAATAAAAATCTGCTGAGTTATAATTTAGTTAAATAAGACATTGCTTTTGAATTGTGGTTGGAAAGATTAATTAAAAAACAAACAAACAGAACTGTCCCAGACAAATTAGAGTACTTTGCTGATGAGCAGTGAAATCAGAATACCTGTCAACAGGTGCAGAAATCTGAGAGTTACAGAAAACACTTGATAGCAGTGATTGGCTCAAGGGGTTGTTCAACAAAATATTAGTTTACGGCTCCCATCGTGCTTGTTTGCCTATTATAATCACTTTTTAAAATATTTCTGTTCTGTTGCAGCAGGACTTTAATGCGCATTTTAATCACCCTTTGTCACTCTTTCTTATAACTTGTGTTGTTGATTTGCATCCATGTGAACAGCTGATTTTTAGCAGCTCGACAGTTAGCAGTGTAAATGCTGTTTTTGCCACGTTAGAAAGTTAGCTCAAAAGATAAACAGTTAGTATTGTCCTCCCTTCAATTGCCTCATCAAACTTCAATGATGGAAAAAAATGGAAGTTATCTGTCACATTTGCTAACCTGTCGCACTTTAAATCATCCTGACTGTCATCTGTGAGTAAAATACTGCCATGTTTTGCTATATGTGTCAGCAAGAGCACTTGTATTTGCAACCATGCTCCTCGTTCCGTCTCCATGAAAGCCTGCAGCTTGCTTATAGGAGGAAAAAAAAAAAGTGATTTGCACACCCACTATGCCTGCAGGCAGTAGAAGCATGGTGCTGCACACACATTGCTCTGCTGTTGCACATTGAAGCAACTCAAAGACACGGCTTCCTTTAAAAGCATTGTCATTCGTAAAGTAGCAGCACTAATAAAATGATGAATAGTGCTGTTTTTAACGGCAGCATATTCTCTTTCTAGTATCGGTGCGGCGTGCAGCTCTACTGGCTGGTCGTGGTAGGAGGTGGCAGGTGAATGTCAAACCATCAGTTTCAGAAATTACCGAAATGGTCAAACTCATCCGTTCCAATCCGACGCCAAAGAGGTGCTTTTCCAAAGTCATAAGACCATCCAACAAGCACTTCTGAAGGAGCACAGTGGTCCCTGAAGGCACAGCTCAGGCACCGCGTGGAATGAAAACCTCCCGTATGTCCAAAACCGTCCTCGAAGACGCACCTTGAAACCTCCAAGACGAACATGTGAATCCGAGGAAACGGGTCAATAACAGGCCACGAGCAAGAGGAATGAGATTTTTTTCGTTGCTTGGAGCTCACATGAGCAACACATTATTTCTTCTTTCACTAGAGCAGAAGGAGGTGATTTATGGAGGGCCAAACCTGTCCCAATTAAAATGAGATAAATGAGTAAATAATGAAATATGTCATTTTATACATTTTCCTTTCATTTATCCATTTGTTCATCCATTTTTAAAAAAATCTATTTTATTTTTACTCCCACATTTATATTCATTTCTACAGTGATTTATTATTTTAACACTTGGTTTTTATGTTTTTAGTTTCATAGTTATTTTTTTATTTCCACATTTATGGGATGGGAAGGAGGAGAGGGTGACACAAGCATAGGACCTGAGTGCTGATTGGTTGAACTGAATCTTGTAGTTGACCAATCATGCTTTAGACCAAGGTTAGACACGCCCACCTCGTTAGCATACACTTGAGGGACAAATAAGCGAGGAAAAGTGAAAATGTGGGAAAATAAATATGTGCACATTAGGAAAAGTGGAAAAGCAAAAATAAATGCATAAATAAATAAATGTGGAAATAAAATTAATAGACATGGAAATAAAATAAATGGACATGGAAACATGAATAAATGTGGAAATAAAATAAATAAATAAATAAAATAAACAAGTGTAAAAAAAATGAATCACTGTGGAAATAAATATAAATGAGAATAAAAATACAATAGGCAAAAAAAAATCAATGAATAAATGGATAAATAAAAGGAAAATGTAAAAAATGACAATTAATTACATCCTCATTTATGAATTTTTTAAAATGTATTTTTAGTTACGACAGGTTGGCCCTCCATAGTGATTGCTTTGCATGTCGTCTGACTGAACAAATGAATCATGACTGGTAGGTCGGTCGCCCCCATCCAACATGATGATTCAACCTGTTGCTCTGGGAATTTTTCCATATAATCCTGCAGGTCTGAGCAGAGTGTGCAGAACGGTATGTAAACAATGCCCCTCGCATCGCAGCTGCCAGCAGAAATGATTAAAAAAAAAAAGCACGTATCAGCATTACAAATCCATCCTCTCTCTCGCTACCTTGGGTAATCTGCACGAGGACTAAACTGTCACTGTGTCAGTAATTCATAAGTGCAGCTGCTAAAGCATCGAGATAAATTAGCTTTACTTCGTATTGAATGCTCCTTCCCCTCCATCTCCCTCTCACACTCTTGCCCCACTTCGGTTTCCTATTTCAGCTCCAGTCAAGGATTAATGCAGCCAGCTATGGAGGCTGTCACTGCATCTTTCACTGCCACAACGGTGAAGGAGCTCTTACACTAGCTGCACTCCAGCGTGGCCGAGAAGCGTATGCTGATTGAGCCTCGCCGAGCGGTGCAGGTGAGAGCAGACATTTCCAGGTCAGCCGAAGGCAATCAGTGTGCTCGATGGGTGCCCACTTAGTGCTCGCTGGTGTTGGGGAAAGTCATTACAGCAGCCCGAGCACAGGGAGCCTTAGCGAGGCAGAAATGGCAGCGAGCACGGCGGCGGTTTTCGAGATTTAAATGCTTGTTTCAGCCTAACAGCGAGACTCCGGGGACGCCGGTGTTGGTCGGTCCGTCAGCACCAACACTTAAGTTCTCAGTGAGATATCTCAGCGAGGATGAATCGCTGTGAAAGTGGGTTAGACGTTAATTGTTCCCAGAGGAAGGAGCGTAATTAGCTTTGATGATCTCCTGAGTGACTTGGCAAATACATATATTTCAGGTTCAAAGTTAGTTTTAAATATTAAATAAACAAAACAACAGTTGACGAAGCAATCTTTATGATAAAGCGTTTACTGCAGCTTTCTGGCATATTGTTTGATCAGTTTTTAATTTTCAGGAAAATCATAAAATGTGCTTTTGTCCTGAACATGTAAGGAAGTTCTCGACCACGAAGTTAAGGCTGAAAACCTTTTGATTATTAAACAAGACCGCATGTGTAGATGTACTTTTGTACTTTTAAGTTATCTGTTCTTTATTTTGCTACCTCATTAAAGTGCAAAAATAATAGGATTAATGGCTTTTAGGGATCAGAAGTGTACATCAGCATATGTTTTAATGTAACCGTAATTCACAAAATAACTTCCAGGTAAACAGACTAATCCTAGAGTCGGGTAAAAATCAAAAATGTGCGAGCTGCGTTCCAGTCGTATTCTGAGAAGAGTAGGAAAAGCTGCCCAGCATAACACACTAAGCTAAAGTATATTCAGCTGTACCAGTAAAGTGAAAGATGCACTCTGAGAGGAGGAAATGATGACATGACAGTTTTCTGTGTCCCCTGAACTCGAGTCACTTGGACACTTTTCTGGTGTTGATCACTCGGTAGAGACTCTGCATTCGGTGGAAAAATGCAGTTCTGTTCCAGCACAGTGAAATCAGAGCTCCTGTGTAAAATTCGACTTTATTGTTGACATTTCAACCGAAATCTGGTCTCCCTTAAGTGTTTGCCTGAGGATTTAGTTTGAACCATTGCTAATAAAGTCGTACACTGTGTCTACACAGAAGGGGGGGAGCAGTGTGTTAGCAGAGCAGCAGCTTCAGTCTCCATCTGCACAGGATGCACTGAGACACAGCTAGCGCTCGGAGCCCCGTTACACCATCGCTGTTACGTTCATAAATCAGAAGACTCACTGCTTAAAATGATGCTTCTGGTCACGTTTATGTGCATAAACCGTGAGTAAATGTGAGTTTTGATTGGGTTAAACAGGAGAATATCTGTTTCGTCAAATGCTTGCGAGTTGCTGCAAATCAGGGCTGAAATGGTTTCTGTGATTGATCAAACTTCACTATTTTTCTCGTAGTTATCCGATCTGTGTATCCAGCACCTGTCTCCCAGGTACGACTATTTCTGTGTGCACCAACACAGAAACTTTGATATCGTCTCATAATCGTGCCTATGTACGTGTTGTTGTTTTTTATCGTCTGTTAATGGTCCAGTGCTTTACAGAAGAGGAGTTTGAACCTGAAACTTCATACATGACCTCGTTATGGTCCCTTCTCAGAGTGATTAGATTTGGGTCAATACATGCATTGGTGACCACTACAGAGGTCAAAGGTTTCCCAAAACAGCTCTATATGACTGAAAATGGACAAAAAGACATAACTTTAGCATGCTAAGTTAGGAAGACATTCTCGGCCTATAAACTGGTGATGGAACATATGACCTTTAGACAAAGGTCAAGGTCATACTAAAGGTCTTACATCATCACAAGTTTTAAATCCATTATACCTTGGAACAGGTGTCAGATAAACACATAGTTTGTTATTACAATCAGATAGGAACCCATGTTGGAGATGTGACATTTGACCTTGGACAAAAGGTCAAGGTCATAAATCTTAGGTACTTAGCCATAGGCGTAAATTACAGCAAAACGCTTCCCCTCCATCCAACATATCTGTGTTACATGACAGACTAAGCTCTTGTTACATTATGGATCATTTTAAAGCAAAATCAAGGCAAGTTCATCCTCAGGTAGGCGCACAGTAAAACACAGAATCAGGTAAACATACATACATTGGACACCTATGTCCTTCTACTGAGGGCTCTCTGGTGTTAAAAGTGGAGATGTTAGAATTTAAAGTTGTACTTTAGCATTACACATCCTTGTTTCTGTCGTATGCTATTTTATTATTTCCACTTCTGGCTAAACAAGAACAGCACATAACCCCAGCAATCGCATAAAGATGTCTCACCGCCTCTCTGAACACCCAGCACTTACTGTACACTGCTCATGCGGCGGTTGAGTCACCATCCTCAGCTCTGCATAAACTCCATGCTGCATAGCGGGAAGCTGCATGCCATGTAGGATAATGCTATTTGTATCATGTGAGGTTTTTTGTTTTTTTTAAGCCAACACTGCGTAGGATCCAGCATTAAAATCCATACAAAAAAAACTCATTCCACGACACCACGCGGCCCATCCAGTGACGCTCAAGGGGAAACCGGTATGTTATGACACCATCTAGTCAATGGCGCGTGCCCAAGTAATGGAATGACTGATGTGAGCGATGATGAGTTTGGACTGGTCACTGGTCTGCTGGGGTTTTGAAAGATGGGACGGGGGCGATCCCTGAGTAGTTGTGTTGAGTCACTGTTGTCGGGAGCGCGCTAACGATTCTCCGCGCAGTCGGACTCATCTGTCTTCTTGTCAGGGTCCCATTGAGAGTGTAAAGTTGCACCAGCGAGTGCAATGCAGAAAAGGGTGATACACATACGGACACACGCACTCGTAAAGAGCTGCTATCTCCTAGTGTGTGTGTGTGTGTGTGTATATGTGTGTGTGTGCATACAAGCGCATCCCCGGGGCCTTAGCACCACTTACCACATCCTGTCCAATCATGCTTGACAGAGGTTTGGTGGAGAGATCCTGTTGTCGTTGCCTCTGTTACACTGTCTGACTGCCAGGCTCACCTCTGGGGACGGGTAATGATAAGGCACACACACAACACACACACACACACACACACACACTGGCTCACTCACACATATAACTGTCTCTCCCTCCTTGTCAACATCAACCATCTGTTGTGGCAAGGTGAAGTATTCCGAGGGCTGAGCAGGGGGAAGGCTGTAAACTTTTCCGAGTGCACTGTACATGTGTGGTGCTGTGCATACCAAACTACACCAGGCTTAGTGTGTGTGTGTGTGTGTGTGTGTGTGTGTGTGTGTGGAATCTAATTAGGATTAACTGGAAGCATCAGGGAGAGTCTGACGCTGTCTCGACAAACGGTGAAAGAGGCTTGAAGAAATGTTTGTGACGTCACAGTCAAAGATGCTAACATACAGATGTTTTGTCATTGTTTAGTGTTGAACCCAAAATGGGAATGTCATTATGAAAGAAACACCAAAAATATGTAGTTGATCAACATTACAAAATGTATTGGTTTCACTATGAAGGGTTTATAATTGTGAGATTTTTGGTCCCTTCGTTATTATGTACCTGTAACCACGTCACACATTTCAAAGTTTTTTTTTTTGCTTTGCACATAAAAAGAGCTACAAAGTCTGTATTAAGCTTGGTTTATGCTTGACGCATCCATGAGGTCCACATGGCTCTGTACGGACGAATTACGTCATTTTAGCAGCCACGCCCCCTCGCACGGTCATTTTTAAGCTGAAAATTTCCGTGTCGTGCACCTCCGAAAACTTCTAACAAATTGGACGGAGACGCGCTGGTGACATGGCGGACGAACAGGAGCCCCTAGTGGCAGAAGTTAAAAAATAGAAGCATTTATACAAGTCACCACACAGGGATCACCGCGAAAACCGTGTTATGAACAATTCACACTCGGCAAAGAAGAGGAATGGGTGAATCTGGCCTTCTATGATTTAAAGGACGAGTTGACCACGTTTCCTTTTTTCTGTCTCAGCAGAAATAAAAGACAACAATGTTCCTCTTCTTCACGAAGACAAGTGCGTGTTGCCATGTTGTAAGCGGTGTACACAATGTCAGTGTCCTGTGGTATACGTGTGTTTGAGACATACTGCCCCGTGCAGTTTGATAACAGACGCCCCACACACGTTGTCTTGTGCTGATTCTGCGCGTCACGTTCATACAGAAAGTATAATCCAACCTTAAGGAGGTTGGAGGGGTGGTGGCTTGAGTTCAAGCCCCATATGGCACCTTTATTTCATGTTATTTTTGCGCTCCAGTCTCTTTCTCGTTGTTGATTTAAGCACGAAAAACTCATCTCTGTGCATCAAAGTCACATATTTAAATTTTTTTCCCCCCATTAAAATAATCCCTTTCTGCCCTAAAATGGCTTAGATGTAGCTGAATCGTTGTGTATTCCAGAACATGCAGCTCAACAGAGTCCACACCTACAAGCTTTCACGTTGGAGCAACTCAGCCATATTTAAGTCTAAAACTGATTCTGTAGAGTAATAATGATACAGAGAGCAGCTCCCTTCAGGTTGACAGGTTTGGTTCCTTGTATGTAGCAGGACTGTTCATATAAAACGCAGGTGTTTGTGAGACTGTCATCTGCACTGACGGCTGATTTTTTTATGATTTGTCTTTTAGCATATAAAAATCACAATGTGTGTTTGTTAACAAGGTAAAGTCATAGATTTTCACAAGAGGGGTATTACATTTCATTTTCAGGCACTCTTTGCTGATAATTATGCCACAAACTACAACTCAATTAGGTTTAGGCATCACAACTACTTGGTTAGGTTTAGGACGCACTAATGGTGTGGGTTAAAAGAAACACCTGTGCAAATGCTTTCTCACAATTTTATAGCTTTTTTAAAAAAAATGAAAATAATACTTTCTGCACTGTGGAGCATCTTATAGATTTTGGTTTTGGATTGATCTGTATTTAGTTTTCCTGGTATTTGTTAAAAAATATTTTCAAAAATGAACACATGAAAAGTTGATGATGACTCTAAATGAAACATCAGAGGATCACCACACCTATTGTAATTCATCATGAGGGTCACTAAATAATTAAAGTAAATTACATGGCAGTTCATCCAGTAGCTGTTGTGATATTTCAGTCTTGACTTAAGTAGTGGACTCACATGGATGGACCTTCAAGCTAACCTTGCCATGCCTGCAGTCGTGCCTCCAGAATGTCGAGTAGTTGTGAGTCATACCTATAGGAATAAAGTATTTTTACTTAAAACTGCGGCTTGGCAGTATTTTTTTGGGCTTCATTTGGCTGAATTTTCACAATAACCTGTCAGTGTATTGTAGCTTAAGTAATCTAAGGGGAAAATAGACGTCTGCAGCTCCTGTTGGCTTTGTCTTCAGGCTTTAGCACTCTGGACTTAGAGGCTGTTTCAGAGAGGAAGCATCGTTCCTCTTGGTTATTTTACAAATGCAGATGCTCGTGTACATGAGTTCAGATGGTAGATGATTCAGTGGTGGAAAAGCCAGCACTGGACACAGTTGCCTACACTACAAAGCAACCTAAATAAAGGAGATGGACAAAAAAATGTTCTAAAAGAGAGTCTGATAATAAATGCTGTGAATCACGTGTCAAAGTACACTCATAGGACCACTATCTTCTGAGCTTGCTGTTCCTCTCCAGGACTGGTCAACTACTAACTTCATTTTCTTGCAGTATCTTAATGTGTTATTGTAGCTGCTGAGGTTGTGTAGGCAGATTGGTGATGAGTGGCTATTGATAAATGTTACTAATCTTTTACTAACTGTAACGGAGCATGACTAAAGCTGTGGCTCGTTCAGTTTCATGTTTATGATCATGCATATCTTCCAGATTTTGGCCTTTAAATCACAAAAAATCCTGTTCATTTTCTCCTGTTTGTCTGAGCAGTTAATATCCTAACCGGTGGATTTTTGTGATGTAAGCAGGTGTAATCTTCTCCAGAAGGCCCGACATATTTCACTCCGCATCACTTTGAACTGATGATTCTGCCATTCTCTGTGCTCTAATTAAAGGAGGGTTAAATTCGGTGCACCTTAAACACACCTAAACCCTGTCGGAGCAGCGCTGACACTCCGAACCGAAATTAAAGTGGGAGCAGGAGTGTCTATCTGTGCAGATGTGGCGGCAGAGAGAAAGCTTAGCCTGATCGCTGATTATTTTTGGCAATCCAACAATTAACGAGGCTGCTTTTGCGATGAGAGTCTTTGAATTTTAATGACTAGCCAGCGCGGGTCTGTTTACTAGAGAGCTGCTGCTTTACGTCACTGACACTGACACTTAAGCCGTCAGCAGAAGCGTGTCGTACAGTATCGAGCTCTTGGTAGTGAATGATTTATTTCCTTCATACTGTATATGTACACAGATTTGCTTTGAGAGACACCAGACATGTGCCATTTGTTTTACAGGAGAGCTCATTTGTCATAAAATATCTCGCCGTGATGTTTGTCGTCGAATCTCAGTGACACCTCTTTTGTCCCGGGGATTCCTCTCATCTTTGCAACAAATCACTGCTGTCATCTTACGCAGAGGAAGCTTATTTTCAGCCTCCTTTGGGCCTCTTTTTTTTTTTTCTTCTCTATCAAAAGCCACCCAAATTCACAAAGTGGAATAGTGCAGACCCAGCAGCCCTGTAGGCAGATGATGAACTAAAAGAAAAGCATCAGATTTTGATTGTGGAGCTGCGATGAATCACAAACCGGCTATGGATTACTGTTGCGCAACCTGCAAAATTTGATAGATTCCCCCCCGGATACCTTACGATTTTTTTTCTTTTTTGCAGAGGGAGATATTGTAAGTTTTCATATTTCATGTTGGGAAAAGTTCATATTTCGACACTCTCAAACTGCCGGTGGGATGAATGTAAACGAGATCTAAATGGGATATTTTGGAGCCGAGGCATTGGGGAGGGTGAAATTGACTGACCTGCTCACTGACAGGAGGGAATATTAAGCAAACTCCTCAGCCCACACCAGTTGTTGCTGATTCACCAAAAAAGGAGAACAATCGATACGAAGCGATTACAGCCTCGCCAAGAGCCTCTGTGGTCGGTCTGTCCTTCCCTGCCCATCTCCTGGCAAAGATCAAACAAGTCTTGTCTTGTTTTTCTACACCAGTGCACGTTTTGTGAGTGTGGAAGTGTTTGCATCTGTCCATCTCAGTTTGCTTGTTTTTTTTTTGTGTGTGGACAATATCTGGACCAGGATGGATTTTTTTTAAGGCTAATGATTTTTTTTTCTTGCTGACAAACCTGCTTCCCTTGATGGAGGAACAACACACTAGCTTCTTATTTGGTGAGATTCCGCCTAGTTCCTGTTGCTGATGCCTGGTAGTCCAGCACTGTGCACTGGACTACCAGCATTATTCCCATTTATTTTGTTGCTGTACTGTTGCCCCTTTTCAACCAACCAATCATATATTAAATGGGAAAGGACTTTGGTAACTCAGAAAATGGAGGAAAACCTTCAAACATATAATAAAAGGATGTATACGTATTTTACCCCACAACCATATTTACCCCAACCTTTTCCAAGTGACTTTGGTGCCAAGCCTTAATTGTGTCAACCAAAGTGTTTGTCCAAACCTCACCATTTAGCTTTTAACTTAACCGGAAACAACCAAAAGTAAACAGAAAGTGAAAACTAAAATTGTTGGTCCCTCGTACTTCCTCCATCCTCCCATCCTACCTCTTACATAGACTTTTTGTGTCTTTCAAACTGGACACTTTTCTTATGACGCCACAGATGAGAAAATATATTCATTTTTAACATGAAATGCCCTCAACATAATTGAGAAGGCGATGCACTGGTGACCTGTCCAGGGTGTCTCCTGCCTTCGCCCTGAGTCAGCCGGGATAGACTCCAGCCCCCCGCGACCCTCATGAGGATTAAGCGGTGTATAGATGATGGATGGATGGATAATTGAGAAGACAGTTGTGTTGCATAGGAACCTCACTTTGTGGAGACAGGGTTGACGTAAAATGTTCTCCTTCAGTTGTAGATTCACCATTAATGGGGACGTCAGAAACCATGATCCTTCACTTTAAGAATAAGTAAAATGAAAACCATAGATGATTTTTTTGGTGACCACTGATGTTGGAAATGGTAACAACTGAACATAATACCTCCCTTTAGAGCAAATACATTCTATTCAAGTCCATTGTACAATGAGTTGGCCTGTGTAGAAACCCAAAGCCTAACGGATCTGCCAAGGCTTGTGATGGCGGCCAGGCAACGATTGGACAAGTAGACAAAGAATATGCAGCAGGCAGATGATTGGCCTCGCAACAATTTGGGAAAAATTTGCTTTCTTGCACAGAGATCGTTGCTAAACACCACCAATCTCATGTGCCTTTTTAGCATTAATGTTAATGAGAACAAACATACAAGACAACATAGTAAACAACAAGATATCATGTTAATTACTGAGGTGTAGAGATGTGTGTAGGTATGTTTTGTGCTTTACAGAACCAGGGTAGGTGGTTACCACATGTTTCCAGCCTTAATGCAAAGTTAAGCTAATCACCTTCTGGCAGAGCGCACCGGAGAATGATTTTGATGTTCTTGTGTTTCTTGGCAAGAAAGCGCACGAGCGTATTTCCCAAAATGTTGAATTATCCCTTTAAACGGACCATTAAAACCAGACATTATGGAATCTAATAAAGATCCCGTAAGTGCTTCTGGTAGAAAGCATCGATCGGCCACGCGGCGCATACGTAATCAGGGAAATTCCACCGAAGCCACCGCGTGAGCAGTCGTATGCGCCGTACGTACACAGCTCAGAAAACAAAACAGCAGAATGCGTGCCTGATGTATTGATCCAACTGTGTACAGTGCAAGAATCGCAGTCTAGAACTGACAGAGCAGCAGTTTCTGACAAGATAAAGAGTCTGCAATAAGACTGCAAACAAGACATTGATTTAGCGCCGGGCTGTATGGATTCTACAAGGAACGATGAGACACATTATTAGCATGTCCATTCAATAGCTGTCTCTGTGTTGTAACAGCCTATGCACTGACGAGTCTATGCACCGACCACATCTGTCTTACTCTGCTGTCTCTCACTGACGATTCATGATCTTAAGGACGGAGTTGTCTGAGGATACTTTTTAAATTTCTTTTTCCTGTCAAGTCTCATATTAGCCGTTAGCTTCCCTTTAGCAGCCTCCCTCCGTCATGTTAGTTTTGCCTGGAGCGAGGTCACCTCCAGCTGCTTTAAGCCAGCTCATCGCTCCTGGGAGGTTTTTACGTATGCAACGCCTTACGTCTCTCACTCTCAGCTTTCCTTTCTCCCCACCACCACCACCACCACCACCAGCACCGCCGACTTTTCTCCGTCTCCCCTGCTTTCCATTCATACACTCATTTCATCCCGATCTCCGCTGGGAACCGATAGAGAGGCGCGTTTAAATGGGTTCAGGAGATGAATAGACCGGCGGCGCTGCTCGCTCTGTCTGTCCCCGTGCTCGTAGACATTACTCATGCCCTCCTAACTGTCAGCGAAAAAGAGCGTGGGTTCTTCAGAAAGACAGGTTGGCCATAAGAGAGACGCACACCTGATGCTGAGAAGATGCAGAGGAAGGAGGCAGAGTTGACAGACAGTGAGAGGAGAAGGCCTGGCACTCCTGAGTTTCACACTATTCTAATTCCACAACCGCTGTGTAGCTTTTTTGTTGTTTTTTTAATCTCTCTCCATCACACGTCTTTGAGCATCAACTTATACACAAGATCCTCCAGCAGCTTTTGTTTCTTTTACACCTTTTTATTACCTGAGCAGAAGCACCATTGCATTTCAATTCACACACACACACACACAATGAAAAGAAAAGGACGCAGTAATCCAATTATCTGTTTGACAGATGGTGCATAGTTTTATGTGCTGAAAAACAATCCAAAAAAATTCCTCATTGTCAGAATTTTTGTTTCCCCGCTCCGTCACGAAAACTGAAATGAGATTAAGTTGTCTCTCTAACAGACAGTGAGACTTGGGTGACGAGTTGAAAGGGAGCCAAGAGTTGTTTCCATCGATGGTTTTTAATACGTTTTCTGGCTTGTTTTTAGCGAATGATTTCATTGTGCAACGAGTGGCGACATCAATCCCAGATACTGCACGTTGTGTGTTATAGTGTCGTTCCGGGGAGACAGGGCTTCGGCCTTGGTGCTGACTCAGACAGATCGTCTATTGTTATTTAACAAGCAGTTGGATGACTAATCTTTTAAATGTGTCACATCTGTACAGCACTCAGACCTTTTCTATTCTACGTAAATCTTGAACTATGCCCGGTTGCTCTGCTTCCTTGACGTCTGAAATGACACATTCACGACTCCTCCGCACGGTTGCGAGGATTGATACATGGTGGTTAGATTGGACGGAGTCGTGATCATATTTTTTTTTACAATAAAAGCATGAAAAAGAAGTTGGAAGTAGGTGAAATCCTTTAAAAATCATCGTCAGCCCCGATTGTCACAATAACACCAGTGACTAGGTGGCTGCAAATTGGAAAAGGTTAATAGCGTGATCACTTGACTTGAACATCTTTCTACTTGTCAAGCTATAAATGTGCAGATCCAGGCTCTTACTTGATATCCTTTTTGCTCTTTGTTATTAGATCTGATGAAATAGCATAGAGAATAAAGATTTAAAAAATAAAATAAAACAAAAAAATTAAAAATTAAAAAAAAATTTAAATGATAAAAAAAATAATATATATAATATATATAAAAAAAACTAATAAAAAATAAATAATAATAAAAATTGAAAACAAATAAAAAATATATAACTACGGTGGTAATATAACCCAAAATGTGACCAATCCAGCTCTTAAGAGGTTAAATTTAAAGAACCTTTTACTACTATCTTGAGTGACCAGCAAAGCCACTCAGATTATGCTGCATTCAAGTGCAGGTGTTTTATATCTAATAAAGTGGAGCTGCGACAAAAAAATCCAATAAATGAACCAATTCTGCAAATTCATTAATGGCTTGAGTGTCTAGAAAACGACTACAAATTTAAATATTGTGTATTCGTCAATCATTTATTATATTTTTGTCATTATAATCTGATTATCTTGGGTTTTGTGGTGCGGCTCGGCAAATTTGAAAATATGAATGTAACTTTGAATGGAATGTTGTGAATGGGTTTTTTTTATTATTATTATATTTCTTTTACTATTTTATGGACCTTTAATCTTCTCTAATGTTGGCCACAGTTATTCAAATGAAAGAATTACTCATATAGCTTATTAATAAGAGTTTTAGTTTTGTTTTAATAAGGGCCTCTGAATTGCCTTTCTCTATTTAAAAACTGGAAACACTCATATTGTTTCTAAATTATAGGCAAATATAAAAAGATAGTTAATTATTTACTGAGGATGAACTGTGCTGTGCTTTCTGTGCTGCGTGTGGTTGGTGGAGTTGGAGCTACTTAATGTGAAATTCATTGCTTTTTTTTTTTGCTCTTTAGATTAGAGTTAGTCGGAGGTTAAAATCGATCTTTTGTGTTAGATGGCCGTCTTGGTTGTCCTGCTGCCAGAGCGAAAACCTGCAAGACTCTTTGGGCTATTGTCTGTGCAGCGCTGTGACCGTGCACCGTTCTAAATAACCCATGGCCCTCGGTTGTTATTTTCTCCCCCGTGCTTTGCTTTTTGAAACATTTATTTCAGGCTTCAGGAGCTTCACTGGAAATATGTAACCAAAAAAAAAAAAATGCCTCGTACGACTTCATCCTCGCAGCGCTGTCGAGTCAGACATTCTGAGTACGGTAGCAGAAACTTAGACCCGAGCGTTGATTGAAAACTCACCCCGCTCAGGCCTACAGCCAGAGCTGAGCGTTAACAAGTCGTGCCTCTGCATTTAATGCCAGGGAGAAGCGTGCGCTTGCAGCTAGCGACGAGGAGAGTCGGAGAATGTAGAGCAGATTGATGCGCACTCACACATGCTTTTCCCCACAAGTTGCCATTGCCCCGGGGCAGCGGAGACATGCTGTGCTGCTTTTTTTTTTTTTTGAACCATGGGGACCGTCTGGCATCGCGTCGTCCTCCTCTCTTCCGTAGTCTCTACAGAATTGCTGTTATCCACCACAAGGTATGCAGTAATTAGACCGAGGTCACGGGAGTGTGTGGCCTCTCTCCCTCCTGTGCAACATACTTGAAGAAGTTTGATGTGAAGTGTCTGACTTCCTCCAACAATTAGCAAAAAAACAAAAAAACAAAAACGCCTTGCTTTTTACTCCTTTCACTCCTGTTTGCACTTCACCTTGATTAATATCCCTTTCTCCGGCTCCCTCGCCCTGATTTCTCTCTCTGCTGTTCCTTTTGATTATTTTCTTTGAGTGTAAAGGCAGTGGGGAAAACACACTTTAATGAGATGAAGAGAATGAAAAGAAAATTGAAGCCACAATCATCCTCCCTCTGTTAAAGCTATTGACTTCAAGCTTGCTCCTTGGGTATAAATATGGGATTTGAGCCTTTCTGTCTTTTCAGTGGAGCTGCATTGAAAGGTCACTGTTGACAACTCTCCCGTTGCCCATGTAGAATTAATCCTTTCCAACCCGCACATTCATGTACGCTTTAAAAAAAGAAAAGACTTTGTGAACTGACCACAGAAGTGGCTGTAGTTCATGCTCTGAATAACAAACCTTTTCCATTATCTTCTCAGCAACATTATTTCATTCACTCTGTTAATGAGCTTTTTTGTTCACTTTCTCTGTACGCTCACTTTCTTGCGCCCCAGAATTTTTTGTGTCACCTCAAGGATGCATGATCGTCTTTGCTTACTTACTGTACAGCTTCCTTTCTCGGATGATTTAGGCCGCGCAACCTTTTCGCTCCGAAAACCGTGTTTACGTTGGATCGGAAATTATAATTCTCCTCACTGGCCGGAACGATGTCGCTGTTGTACTTATTATTCAGAAGATGCTGAGACAGTATTTGACGTGGGCGTTTCCCATGGCAGCAGCTGATTGACGTTTCAGGGCCAAAGGTTCTCGCTGACACACTGTCAGCTGCTGTGGTGTATAATTTTTTTAGTTAGTGTGCTTCGTGGGAAGGAGTAGAGACAAAGGATGTCACAAAACCACCAATGTTATTATCTGAGCAAATACAGTTAAAATTCCTAAATTCTCAAAACCAAATTTGATGCTTAAAATTAAAAAAAATCGAACATAAACTCTTTAACAAAACAAATAAAGGCAATAGTGTGTATAAATGCCATTTGATATTTGGATATCAGTAGATTATGAATGCTGCTGCAAACACAAGCACATAGAATATCGTTCACAAACTACCGATTGGTGTCACCAAAACTCCAAACTTAGGATTTCAATGACATACTGTATGTCGTTATATATTATTGATAGTGATGCTTAAAAGATACCACATTGAAAACATCAGGAAAAATATTAGAATGATGTATGACATAGAACAACAGAAACAAACTATTTTATCACAGTGTGTTTAAACATTTTCTATCTCTAACCAGAACAGGACAAACTCTTCACGAATATCAGCTTTGTAAGTGTTAGTTTTTTTCCCCACATGATCAAAAGTTCGACCCTTGCAGGAATATATTCTAACCACCCACTTCCGCTCTTCCTGCAGGGATTCAGTCGCTCATTTGTAGCTGCTGTTGTCGATCTGCACACTTGTAAACATGATTTTTAGCAGCTTGTGGTATTGTTACCAGTGTGAAGGCTGTGTTTACAGATTTCTGCCACACTAATAGGTTGGTTACAACCAAAATGCTCAGCTCTCAATACAGTGTGTAAAAGTTAAAACAGTTTGGAAAATGTCTATTCTAAGTGGCTAATTTCTGTATCAGACTCGAAAGCAAATATTTGGCTGCAGGGAGCTCATGCTAATTTAGGGTGACCATATTTTGATTACCAACAACCAAAACACTCGGACCGGCAAAGAGATACTCAAATGATACTCGGAAGTTTACTCAAAGATGCCTCAAAATTACAAGAAATTTAAAGTATGCCTCCTCCAGGACAGGATCAGGACGTTTTCATCACTTTATAAATGTGAAAACTGGACGTTTGGTCACCTTCGTTAAAACATTAAAGCTGAATCCAGCTGCCCTTAACTGCCACGTCAAACACCAAACATGGTAAAAAATTCACTTTATACGACATAAATTGTACTTATTTGACCTGTGATGCAGTTTGGTTATCTGTTACATTCGCTAACCTGTCGCTCTTTGAATCCTTCAGTCATTGAGATGCTTTGCAAAGTTGGATCTGTTGGCTTCCAAAGCCTGTTTCGATTAATTATCTTTTGCTTATGGGCTCTGTGGTGTCTATGGGCTCCCTCTGAATCTGCTTTATGTGAAATAACGCCATATTTGGTTTCATGTGTCTGCTTTATGGACAATCTGTGGACATTCAGTTTTTGCAGCCTCCTGTTTTGCCATCATAAAAGCTGCAGCATGCTTATGAGAGAAGGAAAAGCGTTTAGCATGCCCACTATGTCTGCAGAGAGTGGAAGCAGAGTGCTGCACACAAACGCCGGCCTGACGTCGCACAATCCAGGCAACTCTCAGGAAATGGAGCTTCTAATAAAACGCTGTCATTCTTAAAGTACCATTACGAGTAAAATGCGAAATACCAAAGCTTTCAACGGCAGAGTATTGCAATACCATTCTAGCGTCGTACACGGCGCAGCACGACTGCAAATATTGAATGAAAAGTGAGAAGAATGATGCCCTCATCGGCTTCCCGGCAGCGGTCTGTGGGAGAGACAAACTGTCTCCCGGCGCTGTGGTCCTCGACACAAGTTCAGAATGACCTGGAGGGAGCTTCGATCATGAAACGAGTGCTGAAACGGTGACGTAATGACATGAATATGTAGCCCCAAAGAAAGCAAACACATTCTTAGAAAGTGCAGAAGTTGAACCGTGAAGCAGCACGAACGCCATCCCAGAAGTAACAACCAGTTCAGACTGCTGGATGGAGAATAATTATGAGCCTAATGTTAGCCTTTGTAGCATTGCTGGTATTAGTGCTATACAAAAACAAGCAAGGCAATACAAGTTCTGTACAATCAGGCAACAAATTGTGTGAAGGAAAATACAAAAAAGATGAACTATACACACAAAAAGCAACAACTTGTCTCACGTTGATTGACTCTCTCAGCTCTCACTGGCCTACATCTTGCTGTGCTTTCTGAAAAAGTGAAATCTGACTGCTGTGGTGGAATTTAACGCCAACCCTTGTAACTCTGAGCTCGTTAAAACGTCCAGTAGCCTCTGGCTTCAGTCCAGCGGCGCAGACCGATGCCTCTATCAGCCGCCGCTCCAGTCCACAGACCGACTACTCTACGGCTGGTTCATGTGGCAGACTGTATGGGTTTATGCCGGGCCAGGCCGAGCTTCGAGCCATTATGATGAGTGATGGGTCTCTATTATTCCAACATGAAAGCGCCCATTGTTATTCTAATTAGGCGTGGCAAATGAGGGCTGCATTGCTAAGCTTCCTTTCTATCTCTCCGCTCGTTTTTCTCTCGGCTGCTCCCCTGCTTTGCTCTCATTTCGCTCCCCTGCCTCTCTTCCTGTGCCAGTCTGCATTGTAGGTGTTGTCATCCGGTCGCCGCTACACCCAGACGTCATGCAGAGAGGAGTTGTGGTGGTTGTTGTTTTTTTTTTCTCTGTATCTGTGGCGGAATGCTGCAGGAAAAGCCTGAATTAGTCCCAAATGGGAGCACTCATTGCCAACCACAGCGTTGCCACTTTCAGAAAAGATGCAAAATAAGAGCTGGACTAGATGGCAACTGAAAAATCGTTCTAATCGTCCCAACGTCTCTGTGCTTGTGCCAGTGTAAGTTCCAGTTAAGTTGTTAAGCCTTTGATCTGCCTAAATGTCAAGTATCTGTCAATACAGATACGTATGATATCTATCTATCTAAAATATTACGTCTGTGGAAAGTGTCGGATTTAGAAAGCCTCAAATTCAGCATGAAAATCAGTGCTGAAGTTCAAATACAGCCTTCAACCAACAACTGCACTTAGTGGTGTGGAAGTGTCACCGAAATACACACAAAAACACTTTGTGTATCCATAACAGCTGCGTCCGTAAAGCTGGGTGAGGCAAGCTGTCATGTAATCAGTATTTTGGCGATTCACAGGTCACTGGTCGGATCACTCACGTCGCAGTCGCAGCGTTTTAACTTCACTGAAAGTCGGCACTTTTCAAAGCCGCCTAATCCAAAAAAACGGAAATAACAAAGATTCAGAAATGGCTTTTGAAACAATTCGGTACATCCTTAATTCTGGGCCTCATTTAGTGGAAGTTTTTAACAGCAGGGTAACAATTCTGGGTGAATGCCAGCAACTTAATTGGGTGCCAGGGTTAAATTGGACTCTTGTTTACTGTGCGGTGGCCCTGAGCCGGCAGCTGGGGCCTCCAAAGGAGAATGGAATTGGTAAAGTATTTCGGAGGACACTATCAGACAGCAGCCCTGTAAATAGATCCACTCAGCGGTGCATTACTGAGCCAATATCTACACACCAGAATGGCAGTTGATGGCGATTGCATTGAGAACAATTTAGGGTTGCTTTGAGCGCACTTTGCTATTAAACAACTTCGCTCCTCAGCTTGGACACAATACCGCAGCGGAGGCCTTTGATGCGGTTCCAGGTCCTTCACAAACGTTAGCTTTCGGGCCTGGATGAATCCGAGTTGTTAATGAGTCTGTATCGCTTTCAAAGACACTCGGTTTGGACTGCTTAATGTTCACAGACATTAAATCTGCTTTATTAAATCCACAAATATGAAGTATAGCCAACAATGCGGTGCTGCTGGCCTACTGTACCTAAATTTCCACTTCCTCTGGAATGTCAGAGCCGGTTTGGCCTTCTCCGTTACACCTACCTGTATCAACCTGACGGCTACACACTGAATGTGCCCTCTCCGGTTAAGTCGTACACTGACCGCCTGTGCAGGAAGGCATTGAGACGTTTCTAAATGCTCAGAAACAGAATGCTCTCTTCTCCCCGCTGAACGCTCTCCACGAGCGCTGGAGGATGAATACGAGTCCTGGCCTCTTGTCATCACACATTAGTCTTGCGGTTACAGTTGTGCTGGTTGCTGAGTTCTATGTGATGCATGTGCAGGTTTGCATCCAAGAGGACGAACTGTTGTGCCTGGTTTTGTGAGTTTGCATTTGATGAAATAAGCAAAATGGAATAATTTGCATGCTGCTCGTCTCCCCCCCGCCACGCTTTGCTTGAGCAGACAGCAAAGTTGCAGTCATTCGTACATTTTTACAACATGTTATTAGTTCGCCAAGGATGCCGTGTGCAGTGTGTGTGGGTTATTTTTTGCCGCTTCATTTCTCCTTCTCCTGCTCTAACATCCAAATCCTCTCATCTTACAACTGCGGTGCCCTTATCAACATGCCAACAGTGTAAGTTAATCCCTGTGCAAATAAACACAAACACTGTCTCTCTATCCTCTCTATCCTTCTTCTTTTTTTTTTTTTTGCAGCCCCCCCTCCTAATTCATTCCAGCAAACGAGCTTCCTTCTAGTGTGTATAAAGTAGCGGGGAGAGTACAGACTTGGCACATGGACAGTACAGCCCTGGCCCGCGGTACTAATGAGGTCAAACAGATATACACAGTTCCCTAAACAGCTCTGTCCAAGACATTCCAACGCAGCCACTGTGCAGCCTGGAGGCATTTCTCCTTGTTGTAGAAAAGCCATGTTTACTGTGGTTCAGCAAATTATCATAGCTGCTTGGCCCAAGGCATGTTGAGATTTTTTTGCCTTAACGCTGTGAGGAAAGATGAGAATTTAGCGACGTTGAGTAACTTATCAGAGCCTCCTCTACTACACCCGTGGGGCGGAGAAAGGACCACTCTATGCACATAAAACTCCTTATTCAGGAACCGTACTACACTGTTTACAGCCAGCTGATGTTGACTGCCAAACTCTGCTCCCAGTCATTTATTGAGTGGGCTTGAAAATATCTGACTGTTGGTTGTAACTACCAGATATTTATGCTTCAAGGCTGTCATTTAACAGAATAATATTTTGGCCTTTTGTTGTTGAAGTAATAGGCAACATACAATCAGTTGAGTAGTTTTATGAAATGCGTCCTTAATCAGACACATAGATGCTCTAGTTTAGTAAAATGTTATTCAGATCAGTTCAGTTTCTTTTTGTTTAATGAGATAGTTTTCCTTGAAATTGGGATACTGGCAGACTTAGTTCTAAAGGAGACAGTTTTTGATTGACAAGGATAACGTACCCATCCAGTACTTGTTGAACCGACCTCTCCTGTGCAAAGTTGAAATGCAAACTACGCCTTAGACAAGGGGTCAACTGCGATGGTGTTTCCTGGGCTGATGCTGATACAGATATAGATTATCAAGGAGGTCAATAAAAGATGTTTGTAACCGATATACATTTGCATTAAAATACTTTTTTTTTGGTCCAAATTCATAATAAAACAAACTCCGAAGCAAAACTTTGCTCAAATGTTTTGTTTATTAATGGTTTACACATACTTAAATGTTAAATGATTTCCATTTATATTGCGTTTTTCTACCTTAGTGGTACTCAAAGCGCGTCACAATGTGTTCCTCATTCACCCATTATCACACACATTGAGTCACCAATGGCGACAGAGCTGCCATGCTTGCCTGCCATTGGGAGCAACTTTGGGTTCAATGTCTTGTCCAAGGACACTTTGACTGTGGAGGGGCAGTGGATCGAACCGCCAGCCTCGAGATTAGAGGACAATTGCTCTCCCACCTGAGCCCCAGCCAGCCAGGTGTATTTCAATGGGAGCTGATTAAAAAAAATAACAGTATTGATACTTGGAAAAAAAAAAAAAAAGCAAAATATTGGATCCGGTGATTGGCCAAACTGATAATCAGTCGATCCCTACCCTCTAAAGGTCATCTCTTGTATCACAGGGCAGATATAGAGTGACTCATGCTCCGATTCCAGTACAAGCTCCATGTTGTTGGATCTGGGATTCGGATTCCAAGCAAACCTATGCAGACATATAGAGAAAAATCGACAGAATATTTATGAAGTTGTGTATTTTTTTCATCTCTAGCATCGCGCGGGCCCCTGGGTCGGCCTTATCCTCTCTGGTTGGCTCCTTTTGTTGCAGGAAGTCAGAGGGTGGGTCGGGTTGGTTGAGACTCAGGAGCCTATAAATCAGACCTGCAGGCTCCTCTGCTTCCCTTCACCTGACCTGCCAGCCCACATGTTCCTTTGTTAGCGCTAGTGTCTCGCAAACATGCACTCACACGCTCCATGCCTCTGCTTCAGACACTGTGTACACTTACTGGCTCACCCAGAAACATACTCCATTTCTGTTTTGTATGTTTATTGAAGAACTACGTGGTGTCTTACCTTTATCACCCACCTGTGACCCAGGCTGTCACCAGCAATTTTGATGACTGTTTGCCTCTTAGCTTTCAGTCACATCTTCATTTGGTAAAGACGTCAGCGTGTAGCCTAAATGCACTTTGATCATGAGATAACAAACAGTTATTTGTGGAGGGGAAATTATCACCTGCAGGGAGTCAGCAGTTCCACACTGATATCATGTAATGACACCTGTGTCAGCTCCACTTGCTGAGATGCACTCAGAAGTATTTTTTCATATTTACGGTCTAGAAAGGTCGAGAATAAACTCTCATGCTTGCAGAAACTGAAGCCACCTCTACACTTTTAAACTTTTTGTGAATGTGATCTGGTGAAATCACAAACTTAAAAAGCTTCAGGCAAGAAGTCACCAACATCCTCTTCATTCTCCGGCATCTTTATCATAACTTCTGACCACAAACTTTAACAGGAGAAAGACTGTGAAGCATCTCTGATTAAGGTCAACAGCATGTCCTTGACCGACAGTCAGTCTCAGATTTTTTTTTTTTAAATCCAATTTTTTCACGAGTTTGTTCACATTTCCAATTAAATGCAACTTGTATGTGATCTCCTGTGTGAACTTCATACGACCCAAAAGTGTCCCGCAAGAAGAGGACGCGACGACGTCACACGCAGCGAGCGTGCCCAGTGTTTGTGGAAGTAAGCATGGATGGTAGCACTCGAGTGTATGTTGCGATTTTAAAGTTGTTGTCCAACCCGAGCCAGCACATTTACAACATAATCGTTTTAAGGAGAAGAATAAAAAAGAAGTGAGCCAGGTTTTTTGTCGTTTTGTGTGGCAGTGGCAGCAACATCTGAACACTTGAACACAGAATGGTGGCGTTTGTCGTGTATCAATGACGTGTAGGTCGGATAAATACGACCTGGCCGTTCAGACAGAAGTCGCATGGCAAAAGACCAGATACCTATCAGATTTAGGACCACATATCCAAGTGGCCTGGGTGACATTTGAAACAATCGGATCTGTGTTGTTCAGACTGTCATGAAAAGATCAGATACAGGTCGCATAGGGGCAAAAAAAAGTTGGATTTGGGGTACTTTAGCCTGCTGTCCAAACGCAGCCTCAGACTCTGTAAGGAGAGCTTGAGCTGCTGCTAAATGACACCTTAGGATGAGCTTTAAACAAGCTTACAGAGCGAGCCTGGAGGAGTGTCCCGTCCCCTCCTTCCTCCTCTCCGGAGTCAAAGGGAGTTACAGCCACTGGAATGTAAAGAATGCAACTGGAACGAAAACAATGGAGCTTATGACACATGTGCACCCTCATCTAAGTGGTAGAGAAAACCACTCAGGCATCGCTTTGTTTCACTTCTCTTTCCAAAGAGTAGGTCTGAGGAGGCTGTACATGACAGCAGCAGCAGCGCCACGAGTGCCTGCAGCGGCGCTATGTTGAGGTTAAATGACAATTGCTCTGGAGCATCTTTGAACTGAACTTCTGTTCTTAGAAATAAGAAAAAAAAAAATCAAATCTCCTTTCAGCCTTCAGAAGCAGCTTTTATACTTTCAGGTTTTTCTGCTACTTTGTGTCTGTAAGTCTTCCAGTAATGAATCTCTAAAATCAGGTCTCCTAGCCAGGAGGTAATGATGAGTCATTTTTAAACAGACTGTTGAGATTTAATGAGGCTTAACAGATTGCGCGTTGAATGAAAGTTTTTTTAAAATTATTTTTAAACCTTACTGAGTGTTTCATAATAATAATTTGACCCAGAATTTTACAGTATCACGTCTCCCTTTGAGTGCTGATGTTTAAATGGCATCCAAGTGTTGCCGCGACCTTCCTGTGTGTTTAGATGCTCAGATGTACAGGCTGCCTGTCTCACTCTTTATGCAATCTGGAATATTTAGAGAAGTTTATGCTGAGGACATTAAGTTTCATAATGAGTAAGTTTATTATTCATGTCTTTACACACCAAATGATACACCGATTAATTAAGAGAATCATCTTTAGGACAATAGTTAGTAGAAAACTGGTATTATTGACCTTATCAGACTAATTGGAGATCAGCTATATTATGATGGAACCACTTCTGTCATTTCATTCTGTCTTAGCCATAAAACACCATCTGGATTTTGAGGTTGAATTATATGGATTAAAAAGAATTCGGATAATGATACACAGTTGATACGGTTGTCTTGGTGTCGGTGTGGCATTCTTCGAGTCTCTGGGACTCAACTAAAGAGATGAAAAACCATTGATTCACAAGATATTCTTTCATTAGGTGTTGATGATGATGGCGGCAGAGAGCGCCGTCTGACACGTGTCCAAAATTATTATTGTAATTTTTTTTGGTGAATCTATAAACTTGTGAAAAATCCGTCAATGTTTCGCAAAGCCGAAGATGACACCCTCAGAATTCTTGTTTTGTCCCCAACCCAAAGATATTCACTTTACTATCATAGAGGAGGAAAATAAAACGGGAAAATATTCACATTTAAGAAGGGGGACTCTAAATTTTCCTCAAAAAAATATTCAAAGTGATTAATCGATTATCAATAAAGTTGGCGATTTATTTAAGAGTTGATAACTAATCAGGTAATCATTGCAGCTCGACTCAGAACAGTTTTGTAGTGATTTACTGTAAAAATGGCCCCACAGCGTCGCAGAACTCGTGGTTTTTCCTTTAATTTGTCACCCACCTGTACATACAGTATGTTAATATTGTACCGAAAAGGAAAAACGATGGGGTCATAATTTATTAACTTTCCAGCTACGTATTTTGCAAACTAGTTAGCAAAACACTTTAAAGAAGCTGCGTGCTCTGCTACATGTGCTGCAGACAGTGCTGTAAGCAACAGAGTCAAAGAGGCTCTGCAGGACAAACTATGTGACGATGACATCTTTTTCTTCATCATGTTCTGTAAGGAGAAAAAGATTTTATATTGGTACTTATTGAACAACATATATGTCAATACAGATAAATCTATGATAGGCGCTAACTGCCGGGCTGCTAATCCAGTTTTTACTGCCACAACAGTCCCTGTGCATTATTTATATGCAGTCTGGATGCTCATGACTGATCAGGTGGCCACATGGGATCAAGCTCGTGGCTTGCTTATGACTGATTAGATCTATTCTGGCCCAGATGGCCTCACCGGGGCAACAAAATGGCAAAAAGCCCTGAGACCTAAGACGGATCCATTCTGTCTCCGGTACCCCCAGATGGGCAGATTAATCAGCAGTCCGACAACAGAAAACTAGAGGGTGTAAACTCATTAATAAGTTCTGGGAACAACAAGCCAGTAACCTTACTTGCTGTCCCTGCTCTTTTGTTCCCGTCTTTGTATATTTGTGTTAAATTCTGGTCGTGTTGACTTTGTTCCCGGAGTCTCAAAGCTCTAGACGTACGAGAATGACTACATTGATTCAGACTGAGCAATTGTCGTCTTGGGAACGGCTGTGTCAAAATATAAATTTGCTCACTCAACTTTATCTCCCTTCTCATTCTCAGTGCTGTGACCTCCCTATCTGCTGTTCTCACCCAGGAGAGAAACAATGAGACGGTCTCTAGGATTTAGCTGTGAGGAAATCTGTGTGAGCAGGAGGGTTTGTTTTGCTGTTTAGCCTGGGAAGCAGCACATAAGCCATTCATTCTCCGCCTTGCATTTTCTTATTGGCTTAAAGCAATTAAAATCTCTTTGCGGCAGGAACAGCTCTCTCCAATTCAAGTCTGAGAGAATAGAGACAAAGGACTGTGTCTTACTGCCGGGTAGTAAATAAGGACTTACCTATGGAGCAAGGCAAATGGTATGAATACAGAATACTCTTCATTTCTGTTCAGAACTGCTTAGTAGTCAGCTTTATATCAGTGTTCCGCTGTTAACCTCCGCATATCTTTTAAATAGCTTAAAATATTGAAAAGAAGCAACAAAATTCTTCTAGATTAGATTTTGTCTGAGGTTGTGTTGATAATGATTACTGAACACGCTGTCCCTTCTGAAAAAAGTCGTCCTTGGTGTATGGTTTCCATCAAATTATGTCGTTATTTTTGTTCTCATTAAATCATTCAGCGACACAAAATAACATGTCCTTCGGATTGGATATTTTAATATCTGAACGGAATAGACTGTTCCTCTCAAAATTAATATACTTCACTGTGGGATGAGGCCAAGCTGTCACAATGTGTTTGAATTATTAGGCGTTTGTCATTCCTTTGGAAGGGTTGTACAGACTGAAAGCACACTCAAATGCATTCTGACATTTTAAAAATGATGACATTTTTTGGTGGTTGGTTGAGTTTGGTTGGGTATATTGAACTGGAGCCAGGTGTCCATCCACATATAGTACAAATATTAATTGAATTAGGAGAAAGCCGTTAGAAGGAAATGTAAATTCCACCCACTATGCTTACGTGAGTACAAGGTGAAATCAGGAAGTTCAAAGACTCGATCTTTAAAAAGCAAAAAAAAACACCTTGAAGTCCTCTTCAGGGATGAACTGCTCCCAGTGCTCCTGCCACGTTTTGAACGACCTCTAGAAGAACCATCTGATAACTGGCTGTATTGTAAGTAAAACACAGACCATAGAACTGACCCAACCTTCATGTTGAGCATCATCACTGGTTACAAGAGGTGGATCTGTGGCGACAGTCCAGGGACCAAATAGCAGTCTTCAGTGTAAAAGTCGACAGTTTCCATGACTAAAGCCGACTACAAACTGTGCGATTTTAACAATCTTCTAAGTTCAAAGCTAGCTACATTGTATGACACAAATCTAATAAACGTTGGGTACGACATGAACTTTGCTGTGTGCAGATTACACGATGAAAACGCAGCGGAATTGCAGTCTATGATGTACGTGAGTCGATGTGAATGTGCAAGAATAACACGTCATAAGTGTGCACCATCCATCTACGAAAAAGAAAATAGCGAAGCATGAACGAGCCCTCACTCTTGTGGCATTTATGTGTTTGGAGAGAAATCCCCCAAAAAAAGGACAAGGAGGAGAATATGGATGCAGTCGTGGCTCGGAAAGAGAGGCCAACTTGGGATGCCGATTTTGCAAATGGAGCTAGTGTCACGCTGATCAGTACGTCATTTCATACTGCATTTCTGTTGGTTAGTTCGTTGACGTAGGGTGCAGCAGCATTCACACTGTGAGATCATCACAAGTTTCTAACAATGTCAGAATTTTGTTACAAGTTGTCTTTTGTCACAAGACCATGACAACAGCCGTCCTTGAACCTGTCTCACAGTGCAACGTGGGACCACCGGTTTAGAGCCAAGACCAAAGATATCGCCACCATTCTCTCAGGATTGTTACCTTTTGTCTGGGATGGCCAAAAATCGCTTAGTGTGTAGCGGGCTTGAAGAAGGTACACCAAAGGGCATGCTTATTGTTACCTTACCCCTTTGACATTCACGGGGTTATGCACCATGAATTTGCCCTCCAGCATCAGACTGTCAACACAAGTTCTACTGTAACATCCTGGGATGTGAAAACAAGCGGTGAACACCACCTGAACTCTGGTGTGTGCCATTATGCCGATGCACACTTGCTCACAGAAGAGTTTCCTGGACGTACCAACACAATTGTTGATCTCTACCTGCCCTTCTCACTAGATTTACCACCAAGCTTCTTCTGAAAGTCAAGAAGGAAACTGAAAATCAAGTTGTACGGTCACCGTTTTGACCCATCATATCACGTCACAGATGGTGTTTGATGCGCTAACAGATCGGGGCTTCACTGGAGTGTGCCAAAAGCAGCAGGAGCACTGGGAGCAGTTTACGACTGCACAGAATGACTGATATGTTTTTTGCTTTCTATAGGCATAGCAGAGATTGATTTTCAACGAAGACGTCTTGGAACTTCTGATTGCACGTTGTATAAAGTGTTGGTCCATTAGGATACAATAGATATCAGTGCTAATTGTCAAGTCTTGTGTAAATGAACTATTACACAGGAGGGTGCCCTAGCCTAATGCTACTGAAAGACTGGAAGTCAAACCTCAAATGTTGGGAAATAGTTTGAAAAAAGGAAAGAAAACCTTCACTGACATAATTTCAGCAACCTCCTACATATTGTCTCCCTCCCATATCCCTTACGGTGATGTCAGTGTAACTGTACACAGCACACTCATTCACACATATTTTACCAGCTTTGACAGTTTGTCATGATTTATACTCGACGATGGCAAAAACAATGACAGAGATAAGCGATTCAATATTGGTGAGTCTAACTTTTTTTCTGGAAAGTACAGTCTAGGAGACAGTTTGTTTTTCATTTCAGAGTTTCAGATTGTCTTTTTTCTGAGTACACAGTTTCCTGCCAGTGTCCACACCGGAATTCATTTGGGAAAATACATACCTGTCAGTTGTACCTGTGAGAGTCCGTCTCAGCCAGTGACTGAGGCTGAGAAATGGAAAAACCTCACAGATTGTCACATGATCAAAGAAAAATAAATGTGCATGTTGTAGTCCTAGTTCAGTTGTAAAATGATGATTCACTGCACAGACCGGTAGTTGCTGTTCAGCTGACAGCGCTGTGAGTGGAGGTAATTATCATACTGCCAAGCACTGAGAGGAGCTTGAGTTCAGGATTGTTATTACGGACCTGTAAAGCAATCTGCACAAAATGTGTTGGTTTTATGGTGCGTCAAGTTCTACGTTTACCTCACATCTTGTGTTTTATGTGTCTTCAGCATTGATAATGATCTCTTCTTCTTCTTTTTTTTTTTATTTTACAACCTTGAAGGTTGAGGGATAAATCTCAGGTTATGCTGATTTCTGCAGGTTTTCCTTTTGTAATTACCTTCCATACATTTCCATTACAGTTAATGTGACAGGTATGCAAATACAGCAAATCTATGGGGCCTCAATTAGGTAGGAGAAGATGATCTTCTCTCTTGAAGATACTCTTTGTGATTAAGGCTGATGAGGCAGGCCTATTGTAGCTTAAAACCCACAAGGATCTTTTCAGCCTTACTCGCAGCATGGCTCTGTGGATAATGATGACAGTTGGACAGCCGGCCCAACGAGCACTTTGGTCCAGACTGAAATATCTTTGTAAATATTGGGTGGAAGGCCATGTAAATCTGTGCAGATATTCATGGCTCCGTGAATCCCACTTTGGCGATCCCCCGACTCTTTCTCTAACACCACCAACAGGTCAAAGCTTTTGCAGACATTTTTTTTTTTCCATAGCGGATGTATCCTATGGACTTTAATGATCCCCAGACTTTTCCATGTTCTCTTCACGTACTAACCTTGACTGATTGTTAGCCTTTCATAAAGCCCCATCATCAGTTCAACTTTGATTTATAATGGGGATCTTAATGATTTTGCCATTAATAATTGAACTGATTTACAAATGGATTTCCAAATTAGAAAAAGACAAAGGACACGCCTGTCAGAAAAAGTTTTGTGCGTTAGCTGTCGTACCCGGACCTCTTACTGTTAATGATATGAAAGACTGCCGTTCATTTGTGTTTTACTGTTGCGACCTGAGAAGGGGGTTCTGTTTTTGGCAAGCAGAGAGCATTGTTGGGTTTATCTAGTAATGGGCCACCACGACAAAGACGTCTGTGGCGCTTATTGGCTTCCGGCTCGAGCTCACATGTGTAAAACAAATCAGAATCGACTAGAATAGTGACTTTTGCATTGAGTGGCTAATGTAACAAGATTGCTTTTATGGCGAATAACATGTCTGTGGATAAAAATCATATTATCAGCTTATGAATAAATGTCCACTGTAGTTTGTATGTCTACATCCTGGCAACTGAACCAATTTTGCATCAGCGTCACCTCTACCATGTGAAAACAGTAGCATGCTAAAATGCTAAACTAAGACGACAAACATAGTATCCTACCTGCTAGACATGATGATGCTGCTGCCGTGCCTGAGCACAGCCTCACAGAGTGTTTTTACATTTATTTATCTAAGAGATGGCTTGCTCCTTTGTATTTATTTATTTCTAACCAAACCCAGTGTCACATTCACACCTGGGGGCCGGCCAGTAAGGCCGTGCACTCGAGCCGCTGGCCTCTCTCCATCAGTGGCACAGTTGCGTCCTTTGGAACAAAAACTTGGGGTTTGGATTCAATCAGGCAAAGGTGCTGCTCTCAGCACATCCGATTAGAAGACAGCAGTGCATTCCAAACTTCTCCGACACACAGAGCGAGGCAGCCAAAGCAGGCCCGGGCTCTGAGGAAAGTGAAAATGAAGGTTGACTTTTCTCAGGAATCTCCCAGTTTAGAATAAGTTTTCTGAGTAATGTCAAATGGCTGCGGGCTGTTATCTTTCCATGAATACTGCATTTTTGTAACCTTTGCTGTGGCTACTGTTTTGCTGGGTTGGAGGAAGGTCACACTCCAGAAAGCTGTCTTTGTGTAGAAGACTTGGCTTCTTTCTATACACATGCACACACACACACACACACAGTTCCAAACATTACCACCCCTTGATGTCAAAGTCTGCGAAGTGGCCAGGACACACCTGAGGCCATCCAGGGGCTCTAGTGCTTCTTTTACCCCTCTCTTTTTCTTTCTCTCGCTGCCTTTTAAAAGATAACCGTTCTGACTCGACTCTAAGAAATCACAACATTAAACTGGAGTGAATCATTTTTATGTTTACTGGTGCTACTGTCTGCAAAGCGTTCGGCGCGATTGCTCGCCCTCCCTATCAAGTAAATTTCTCGGTAATGCAGGAAGTAATATGTTTTTTCAAAGGTCAGCATACGGAGCAATTTCATGGAGCAGTGATGGATACATACGCCTGTGATACAATTGTATGTCTGCTCGAATATTTTCTGACAGGAAACTCATCCTAGCATCTTTCTTGGGAGCACGTATATAGCTGGAGTGAGATTATATTGTCACAAATAGGAAACAAGTTATTTTTTTTTCATACTGAAACATCCACTTTCTGAGTCACCGAGCAGCTGGCACCATTACTCAACTGCTTCTGGCCCATGTCATAGCAAGGCATGGCAAATTATTTTAACTCGCTGGTAGACAAGCTTTTTTTAAGTGCTGCAGAAACAGATGGGTGTTAAACACATACACACACTTATATATTTATGCAAGCTCACACTCACCCACTCATATTCCTCCGTGGATAATCAGAGGGGCAGACCTGGGAGCCACAACCTTAACTTGACCCAATCTTGACATTAGCGAGCCTGTCAAAAGGCCACCAGACCTTTACTTTAACACCGGAAGAAGCAGAAACCATAAGAACAAGGTCTTCTTGGTGAAGTTCTTCTTTCACTTTGTCGTGAAGAATTCATTCCTTTCATTTATTCCTTTTGCTGCTGTGAAAAGCTTTTATTTGACTGCTGGAAAAAAACATCTTTTTGTATGCCCTACACCAATCACACTTCCTTAGAAATTCGCAGTGATAGTTTGCATGATTTGCGCTGACCTATAGTGATTTGATGTTGAAATTCTCCACACGGCACCATTTGAATGCAGTGGAAATGTATTTTCATTTCTTCATCTTGGAGAGAAAATCATACATACAAAAGACAAGGAATAATGTATACATTTGCCCTTACAAACTGTCTGTATTCAAATTTTGCCCCAAGCTGCTCAGAATTCATTTTACATCCCCACCAGCCAGAGTGCTGTCATCTGCTGTATTGCATACTGTGACACAAAGTCATGTTTCTTTCGCTTCAGAGGACTGACTTTCATTCATTTCCTGGCGACTCGCCCTAACCTTGACTAGGATCGCCTAACCCTAATCTGTACCCCGAGCTTAACCTATTTCCACTTGTTTTTATCCTCAGAAAGGAGACGAGTCACTACAATGTGACTGCAGATTTGTCTCCACAACTTGAGTACAATACAAGGACACACACACACAAACATGTATCTGTTAAATGCTTTCAGTGGTAATGTTTTGTTGCGAACACAACACTTCAATATTTGCTTTGCGCTTCAACCATAACTGCTCCCTTGAGCCCCCCTGAGGCATCCGAATCTGAATGTATAATATCTCGCTCTCTCTGCCGCCGCCGCCGCCTCTTGCATACAGCGTGGTCAGCCGTATCCATTTATTTCCATAATCTCGCAGCTTTGTGTGTCAGCATGTTTGTACATATATCACCACATCATCTGTTGGAGCTGTGGGGAGTTAGAAGTGATAAGAGGCTTGTATCGCTTCTTGACTTCATAAGCAGTCTCCCGCAGAGTTGTGACAAGACGCCATTCAAATATATTCAACTGTTTCCCGTGTGTGTACGGTTTGTGTGTTTATTACAATGTGTGTGTGTGTGTGTGTGATGGATGCTGCCTTGCTCCAGATGTTATCATTTGTTGCTAATGTACCATCATGGCTGGTGTTTGGGGAACGAGAGCCCGCAGTGGTTTATGAAGTGACGTTTTATATTCACTTTTACATTCGAATTTGAATACAGAGGCTTCATGCGTGTGGCGGGGCACATTTTCTTTACGAGTTTTCGATTTGTCGGAATTCACCAAAGCTGCAATTCGAACAATATCTTTGAAATTCATCTGAATGTTAACTGTTATAAATGCTGGCGTGACCAAGCATTAAATGTCACCAGGGTAGG